>NC_059329.1:19637500-19790000 GCF_018350155.1 Leopardus geoffroyi
ATTTTCTTGAAGCTTTGGATTTGGGGAGTTGGTATTCAAAAACATTTACCCCTTTTGGGAAAAGAAGAACATCCTGATGGGCTTTAAGAAAATTTGGACCCAATATATGCATAGGAGCCAAAGGGACCGGCAGGAACAGATAATGTCCCTGACTAGGTCCCAGTCGGAACCGGATGGGGAAGTCATACGGCCATAAGAACCCAAACCATTTCCAGAGTTTGAGTACTCTTGAGAAAGGGGATGGGAGAGGCTGGTTAGCTTTTAAACGATACTGTTGCTCTTGTCTCCATCAGGGCCTACGTATCCCTCCTCCTAAGGTTAGGTCAATTCGTCCCAAAGAATGGGTCTGGAAGAAAGGGGAAATCCCCTGTAAATCTTCGTAGCAGCCCTATTGGGGAGAATGGCTGAAAGGGACCCTTTCCTTAAGAGACTGAGGAGATTGGGGTGCCTGGGTTAAGCATCCGACTTCAGATCACGTCATGATATCACGGGTTCCAGCCCCAGGTCGGCTGTGTGCTGACAGCTAGAGCCTGGAGGCTGCTTCCACTTGTGTGTCTCCCCCTCTCTCTCTCTACCCCCACCCCCTCGCGAGCGCATTCTCTCTCTCTCTCTCAAAAATAAACATTAAAAAAAGAGAGAGAGATTGAGGAGACTGACTATCCTTGCCTTGAGCCAATCTTTTTAGTTTCAGACAGTCCTTTTAAATTTTTTAAAAATGCCCAGACTTTTTTTGGTCATAACAGGTACCCTTTGGAGTCGCAGCAGAGCCCTGAAATAGGGGTTTGCTTTGATTTACAGTTAGCTGTTGGAAGTTGAAGGCTAATGATGTGCGTGGCTATCTTTTCACTGTTTTGGTTATTTTGGTTATTTCAAGCCAGTGCGAAAGGAACCGTGGGACCGCGCCAGTGTAACACATTATGCACCCAGTGTGCCTCGTGTTGGCTGCTCTCGCGTAACCCCTTCTATTACGACGCAGAACCAAGTTGGGCCCTTCTGCAAGCTGGACTTAAAAACAGAGGACCCTGGCTCCAAAAAGCACCAATGAGCTGCCAGAGTTGCCTGCCGATATTGACCAATCAGGACGAAGCTCTTTTCAACCAATCAGGATGGGGCACTTTTTCTTTTCCCTCATTAGCATAGTGAAACCCAGTGGAAATCGCCGTGTGCACCTGAGCAGGAACTTTAAATAAGCGGCGCCTCGCCTGTGTTTGCTGCGGAGGTTAGTTTACTCTGTTGGTGTTATGTCTCCTTTCAGCTCTAGCTGTAGCCCCAATAAAGCCTTGACTGTGCTGTTGACTTCTGGGTCCAGGCCCGTTTCAGGTGCAAGAACCCAACTCCAGTAATACTCCTGGATTAGCTAGGTTAATGAGATCAGGAGTTTGCATAGTCTGCTTAACAAGTAACAATAGTTCTTCGTCTAAGCCATCAGCAAAGGTATAATTAAAAATAGTATAGGGGTGCCTGGGTGGTTCCGTTGGTTAAGTGCCAACTATTGTTGGCACCTCAAGTCATGATCGTAGGGTCGTGGCATGCAGCCTGCCTGAGATTCTCTGGCCTTCTGCCCTCCTCACACTCAAAAATAAAACGGTATAGCGGGCTGTATGGATGGCAGAAGGCCAGAGTTTTGGCAAGGACGGTCTCTAGTCAGTTACAATCAGATTCATCAGGCCTTTGAATACCTTACTGAATCTTCCCAATCAAAAGATTTGGGGAAAGGGGCGCCTGGGTGGCTCAGTTGGTTAAGCTTCTGACTTCGGCTCAGGTCATGATCTCACGGTGTGTGAGTTCAAGCCCTGCCTGGGGCTCTGTGCTGACAGCTCAGAGCCTGGAGCCTGCTTCAGATTCTGTGTCCCCCTCTCTCTCTGCCCCTCCCCTGCTCATGCTCTGCCTCTCTCTCTGTCAAAAATAAATAAACATTAAAAAAAAAATTTTTTTTTTTTTTTTTTAATTAAAAAAGGGGCACCTGGGTGGCTCAGTTGGTTGAGCATCCGACTTCGGCTCAGGTCATGATCTCACAGTCCATGAGTTCGAGCCCCGCGTCAGACTCTGTGCTGACAGCTCAGAGCCTGGAGCCTGCTTCCTATTCTGTGTCTCCCTCTCTCTCTGCCCCTTCCCTGCTCATGCTGTGTGTCTCTCTGTCTCAAAAATAAATAAACATTAAAAAAAAAAAAGATTTGGGGAAAGTCTTAGGAATAGTTTTACAGTCTTTTTCCCAGTTTAGGGGCGTCTGTTCCATCAGTGGCTCTCCACTTGGAGGTCTTGTTAGTGGGTTATAGCAGTCAGTTTGTTGCATCCAGTTTCTAGCCTGGCCTTTACCAACTAGCTTTATATAATTAGTTATAAATCACAGAAACTGGGCTTACGTGTTTGGATCACAATGTTAAATTCCTCAACACATTTACGAGGGTCTTTGGGAAATTGTTTAGCTATGGCACATAGTTGAGCTTTTGACCAGGAAGTCAAGGAATTTGGGCAGCCCTGGCTTTTAACCAGGGAGTGAAGGAAGTTTGGGCACCCCTACCTCCTCATGCTTAACCTTAAATGGGTTGTCAAGCAGAGCTTCGGGTCCTGCAGGATCGGAAGGCTGTCAGGGTCTCAGGAGGAGAAGGGGTGTTCCGGTAAGGAAGACTACAGAGAAGAAGGTAGTAGAGACAGGGTAGGAACAATGGTGAGAGGTGGGGGGGAGGAGGAGGAAGGGGTTGAGAGGCTTCAGCCAATGTTTCTAAATTTGAGAGGCTCCCGGGAAGGTCTGAATCAGCTTTCTCGAGTTTGGAATTAACCACCCAAAGGAAAGTAAAACTTCCCACGCAGTGTTTCTTTTGGAGGCCTCCAGATACCAATTAAAATAAGCTTCCCCTTCATTTTGTTTGGTCTTCTAACGCTTTTCCCGTTATGCACACAAATTAACTAATTTGGGGATATCAAAACTGTCCCGTTTTGGCGAATGGAGTTACAACTCATCTCAGATAATGTGTCCGACGGGACCAAAATTTTACAACACGAAGGGCCATATTCCTCAAACCTACATCCGGCAGGAGTTCCAGCAGGAAGCTATCAGAAGTCCCCTTAGAAGAATTATTTCTCGTAACCGTACTCACCCAGAACCTGAAACTCGGCTCTCCCACTCAGAATGGGTGAAGACAGAAGGCTCCCCTCAGCTATGAGTGAAGACAGAACCGGAACCGGAATCTGTGTTCCAGGAGGTGGTGGGCGTGCAATTGACAAGATGTAATTGATTAAAGTCAAAAGTTCACCTCGTGCTGAGAATTGCGACAGGACAGGTGCATAGGCACGGCTTCAGTATCCTCCAGACCCTGTTTTGAATGACTCTCTTTGCAACGCTCACTTCATTTTGGAACCTTCTTCCACAGCATCATCACCTAGAGACTGTAATTATTACAAGCACACAGTATACCACAGTTCCAATATTTGGCTGGAATGATGGACTAAGAATTAAATCTACACGAGACACATGAATAGGAGGGAAAAAAACTAGGTTTTATTCAGTGCACGTGGAGGCCTAATAATGCAATTGAGACCCAAAGAAACACCGAAGCAGTTTTTATGCTTTTCGGACAAAGAGATACCAAATTGGTGAGTAATTGACAGGATAAAGAAAATAGATGTTTGGGAGCTTTAATTAGCAAGGAATTATGAAGTGGAATTTGGGCCGAGTTAGTAAATTACAAAAGAAAAAAAAAGTAACAACGTTTGTTTCCACACCTTTCTCAGCTTTAAAGTCTCTGTCTCTGGTGATAAGGATGTCTTTTTAACTTCTTAGTAAGGGGAGGGTATCTTTCAAATGGAAGATGTATTTCCTCTTTGGAGGAGGGGAGACAGAGGAGGGTATGAGTGTTCTGCACCAGCTGTTTACTAAGTAACTTTTATTTAAAATACTATGCCAGGGGCACCTGGGTGGCTCAGTCAGTTGGACATCTGACTTCGGCTCGGGTCCTGGTCTCCTGGTTCGTGAGTACGAGTCCCGCATTGGGCTCTGTGCTGACAGCTCAGAGCCTGGAGCCTGCTCCAGATTCTGTGTCTCCCTCTCTCTCTGCCCCCTCCACCACTCGCATTCTGTCTTTTTCTCTCTCTCTCAAAAATAAACAAACAGTAAAAAAAAAAAATTTTTAAATAATCACTCTGCCAAAGTGGTACATTTTGAGGCAGTCTACCCTTAGCCCCTCCATTACCGATTCCTTACTTAAACATTTCTTACTTACAAAATAAATAATGTGTATCTTTCTTCTTGAAATTGAGTGTCTGAGAATTACATGAATTCGCCTCATAGTATGGAATCATGAACTCTTAAAAGTTTTAAGGCTCCAAAGAATCAGTTTAATGAAGATTCGTCCATCAGGAGGTTTCTGCTGGTGGATCCTGAGCCAACAAATGAAGATTAGCCTTATTGTCATGGGAACTCAAGATAGTTGCCTTGAATGTTAGGTGGAACCATGTAAGAACATGTTTTTATACATCAATGATGTCCAAATAGTCAGCCTAATAGGTGGGCAGTTGTCCCATAATAACATCCCCTCTTCTAAATTTCTTTGATGACTAACGCTCATTGCTCGCTGATACAGCTACAGATTCTCCCTCCAGGGTGCAAATTAGCCCCAAATTTCTGGATCTACATTCCATCGTGGCCCCATGTATGCCCAACATTTCCACCAAACTGGGTTGCACACTATCCTCCAAACATCCCCCCAAACTTCCTTGTCTCTGCCTTTTTGCTACAGCCTCTAAAATTCCCTCCCTCTATCCCATAACCCTCCTCTGTATGGCATACGAGGTTGGAGATCTACTCACGATACAGTCACCTGTGAGAGAAGATGAAGCTTATTTATTTCGTGTCTTACCAGATCCAGTGTTCCTCATCAGCCCCAACGCAGTGGTTTAGAAGGAAGGCGAGTCTACCTAGATTTAGTGGAACTCAGTACGGCAATCGAAATCGTCCCTCTGGAGAATACTTCATCTCTATATGAAAAACTGAATGCCTGTGCCCTCAGGTTGCTCTGTCTCCTGCCTGCCTCCCGGCTCTGCTCTGCAGCAGCATCCAAAGGAGTGTGGGGAGGCAGGGGGTGGCTTGCTGGACCCCATGGGGCATGCAAAGACTCGAAGTCTTGGATGTCTCAGCCTCAGAAGGGAGGGAGAAAATGAAAAGGGGGAGTCAACCCTTTCTCTTCTTCCTCCCTCACTCCCTTTTTCTTCTTCGCGTTCCTTGTAGACGACTCCCGATCTGCTTCTAGGCAGATGGATACCTAAGACCAACAAGAAGGTCATACACTCAGCCTTAAAAACAAGGACCTGCGGGGCGCCTGGGTGGCGCAGTCGGTTAAGCGTCCGACTTCAGCCAGGTCACGATCTCACAGCCCGTGAGTTCGAGCCCCGCGTCAGGCTCTGGGCTGATGGCTCAGAGCCTGGAGCCTGTTTCCAATTCTGTGTCTCCCTCTCTCTCTGCCCCTCCCCCGTTCATGCTCTGTCTCTCTCTGTCCCAAAAATAAATAAACGTTGAAAAAAAAAAAAAAAAAACAAGGACCTATACTTACGCTCCTTCCTCAGCGCTTCCTAACACGTCTTACTGTTGGAAAGGAAATTGTACAGTTTTGCCTTGCTTGGGTAGTTACGGTATCTGCAGAAAAGAGAGCAAGATGACGAGCAAGGCCATTCTAGAGGGACCAGAACAGGTGGGGCAGGATGAGGAGGACAAAAGTGAAAACATTATCTAACTAGAAGGTTCACCAGAAGGAGAAGAACAAATGATTCAGAATGCTTTGGCAGAAAGAAGCCTTCTTTCTTTCCTCCAAGAAGCCGTCTTTGATCTCCGACTCTGTATTGGATGCTTCTCTTAATGTGCCTCCTCTGCAGAATACCTAACGCAGTTGGACTTCAGACAGGGAGGTCGAAGGTCTTGTAAGCTCTCCCTGTGTTCCGCCTGCAGTGTGGCGACAGCAGGGACGAACACGGGTCAGCAAGGGACACACTCACAGAGACTCCAGCCACTGGGCAGCCAGCCATCAACCAGAAAGGCCTCCCCAGTGTTGAGCACTGGGTGACCTTTGGACCTTTGCATGTTCCTGGAGCGAGGGACTCCAGTAACGACCGAGGTGTGATTTCCTGCCAGCGAGCTGATTGGAGATTCTCGAGTCGGAGGCAATCTGATTTAAAGGAAATTAAGAAATCTGATACGCTTGGCGCACCTGGGTTTGTATCCTGAGACCCGTTCCACTGTAACAGGTGAGTTTATCCTGAGGGAGTTTGAACGTGGAGATGAACCCGTGCCCTCCTTGAGTCCAAATGGCAGGCTCTCTGTATCCATTCCCTGAGTCAGGTTCCTGAATACACGTGCTCACGGGCGCCCGGGAGGCTCAATCTGTTGAGTGTCCGACTCTTGCTTTTGGCTCAGGTCCTGATCCCAGGGTCGTGGGTTTGAGCCCCACGTCGGACTCTGTGCTGAGCATGGAGCCTGCTTGGGATTCCTCTCTCCCTCTCTGCCCCTCTCCCCTGCGCGCGCGCGCGCTCTCTCTCTCTCTCTAAAGAAAACAAAATGTATTCAAACTCAAAACCCCCAGAAGTTTCTAAGACCCGTAGAATCATAAGGCCTTTCCCGTGCTTACCTCAAACTACCTTTCCGGCTTCATCTTCCACCAGCCAGCCGCATACACACCCACCCCCACACCACACCACACTACGATGTAGCCATTCCAATTGCTCCTATCCTGAGCGTGCCAGGGTCACGTATACTTTTGTGCTTCTCTGCACCTTCTTCCTCTCCTGGGAGTGCCTTCCTGCTGACCTCTCCCTTCACTTGGTAACACCAACTCACACTTCAAGACCCGTCTCAGATGTCACCACCTCCCCCACCTCAGGACAAGTTACAAGTCCCTCCTCCGTGGGCTGGGAGCACGTCGTGAACACTCTGGCCGGGAGCACATGTATTTTACAGCAACTGGTTCCCGTGCCCTGGGCACTAACCCACCAGCTCCCACAGGAGGAAGGACAGTGGCCTGCCCATCTCTGTGTGCCCAGTGTACTGCAGGGTCGAGCGCACAGTAAGCACTTGATAAATCTTTCTGGGAGACGGGACATAGAGCACTGGCCAGGGAGCCTCTCAGTGGCCCTGGTGATGCTGCATGTTGGAGCACCGTGTCAATCAAGGCTTTTCCTACTTTTTTTTTTTTTAGCTTTTTTAAATTTTTTTTTTTTTTAATTTACATCCAAGTTAGCACCTAGTGCATCGATGATTTCAGGAGTAGATTCCTTAATGCCCCTGACCCCTGTAGCCCATCCCCCCTCCCCCAACCCCTTCCGTAACCCTCTGTTTGTTCTCCATATTTAAGAGTCTCTTCTGTTTTGTCCCCCTCCCTGTTTTTATATTCTTTTTGTTTCCCTTCCCTTATGTTCATCTGTTTTGTCTCTTAAAGTCCTCATATGAGTGAAGTCATATGAAATTTGTCTTTCTCTGACTAATTTCGCTTAGTGTAACACCCTCCAGTTCCATCCACGTAATCGCAAATGGCAAGATTTCATTCTTTTTGATTGCCGAGTAATACTCCATTGTATATATATCCCACATCTTCTTTATCCATTCATCCATCAACGGACATTTGGGCTCTTTCCATGCTTTGGCTATTGTGGATAGCGCCGCTATAAACATTGGGGTGCATGTGCCCCCTCGAAACAAAGGCTTTTCCTACTTCTGACATCTCCAGGAACACCGAATTATGAGAGAGGCTCCACTTGATCCCAAGCGAACATTCTAGAACAAGAAAAAGAAATGCTTTTGATTAACAAATTAGAACACCACCAAGAAGATTGGTTACTCCTGGGGTGATGTAGCAGTGACAAGATACCAGACATCCCCACTCTCCCCCGTCAGGATTGGAACAGCACAACTGGAAAACACAGTAAGCACTTGATAACTCTTTCTGGGAGACGGGGCATAGAGCACTGGCCAGGGAGCCTCTCAGTGGCCCTGGTGATGCTGCACGTTGGAGCCCTGTGTCAATCAAGGCTTTTCCAGTCGGCATCTTTAGTATATGTGCTGCCGAAGCGAGCACCCCAATCGGCATCTTTGAAAATCTCCTCTCCCCGCACAGCCTTCTGCAGATTCTTCTCTTATTCGTTAACTCGGTCTCAGTAACAGAAGCCACACCCCCAGGCGTATGGCAGTGCGAAATGTACTTCATCGCGTGGTCTTACGTGATTCTCTCGATGTTCCTGAAACACAATCCCGGTAGAAGTGTTCAGCGGAGCCAGGCAGACCTTGTCAACTAGGTCAGTCGCTGTTCCCCTCCCTCCTCTTGCTTCCAGGATCGGGCACTGTCCACACACCCAGATGCTGCAGGCATCCCTGAGTCATGGCCCGGATCAGACCCCAGCCCTGCTCCAGCTCTCCCTTGGATTCTACCCAGCTGAGTATTTCTCTGGCGACTCAAATCACGGCTACCACTGAGCTCTTCATCTGTTTCCAATAGTAGTGCCTCCTTTTTCTCCTGTTTCTGTTCAGGGGGCCCCCTCCTCCAGCTACGCAAGTCAGCACCCATTCAATTCTGATACCGACTACCCTGAGTTGTCGAAGACCCCACAGGCCCAGCCCCCAGAAAGACGGCCCTCACTTGAAACGCCAGCCCCAAGTTGGGGGCCCCAGGTCACCTGCACTTGTGGCCAACTGGATACAAATTCAGGAATTCTCCTTAGAGATCTCCTTAGGATCTCTCCTTAGGAGATCTCTTAGGATATCTCCTTAGGTGTGATAATCCATTGGAAGGACCCACAGAACTCAGGAACACATTGTATCTATGATCGCAGTTTCATTATGAAGGATCAGGACCAATCAAATAAAGAGACCAGAGGGCGAGGTTTGGGGAGCCTGGCCCAACAGTGTGTCCACCAGCCAAGAAACTCCACTGAGCTTTTCACTGGGGTTTCACTACGTAGGCATGATTTACCGAATCATTGGTGATAAGACTGAGCTAAATCTTCAGTCCCCTTTCCTCCCCAGAAGAAGTCAGTCACATGGTACTCATCATATGGGTGGTCTTTCCGGCAGGACCAGCCCCCTTCCCCGAGCCATCTCATTCACATAAATTCAGGTGTGGTCCAAGGGGCCGCCAGGAATAACAAAGCTTAGAAAATTCCAAGGATTGGGTCACGTGGGTGGCTCAGTCGAGCATCTGACTCTTGATTTCAGCTCAGGTTGTGGTCTCATGGGCCCCATCAGGCTCCATGCTGGGCTGGGTGTGGAGCCTGCTTGGATTCTCTCTCTCCCTTTCTCTCTGCCACCTCCACCCCATTTGTGCACGCACTTTCTCTCTTTCTCTAAATAAACTTAAAAAAGAGAATTCCAAGCATTTCGAGTCGTCTTCTCAGGAACCAAAAACAAAAGTAAGTCAAATTCTTTTTTTGTTGTTGTTTATTTTTGAGACACAGAGACAGAGAGCAAGGGAGCATGAGCAGGGGAGGGGCAGAGAGAGGGGGAGTCACAGAATCCAAAGCAGGTTCCAGGCTCTGAGCTGTCAGCACAGAGCCTGACGCTGGGCTTGAACTCATGAACCACGAGATCATGACCCGAGCCGAAGTCAGACACTCAACTGACTGAGCCACCCAGGCGCCCCTAGTCAAAATCTTCATTGTACAACAGGTACGGGAAGGCTAATTACTTGCCCAAGGTCACCTGGTGGGGTCTCAAACCCAAGAAATCCGGTACAGAATCCACATCTGAAGTATTCTCTTTCAGGGGCGCCTGGGTGGCGCAGTCGGTTAAGCATCCGACTTCAGCCAGGTCACGATCTCGCGGTCTGTGAGTTCGAGCCCCGCGTCAGGCTCTGGGCTGATGGCTCAGAGCCTGGAGCCTGCTTCCGATTCTGTGTCTCGCTCTCTCTCTGCCCCTCCCCCGTTCATGCTCTGTCTCTCTCTGTCCCAAAAATAAATAAACGTTGAAAAAAAAAAATTTAAAAAAAAAAAAAAAAAATGAAGTATTCTCTTTCAGTAAAAATGTTATTGTTGTTTTCAAATGGGTCTTGCGCACTGCTTATCAATTTTATTCCGAGATAGTTCGGTTTGGGCATTGTAGTGTGATCGAGATTATCTTATAGTTTTAAATAATTATCACAGGTGTATATGAAGATCACTGGATTATATATATATTCGGTATACAGTCCCTTTACTATTATCTCTAACAATTTTTCCATGGATTTTCTTGCAACTTCAAAGCGAACAAACATTTTCTACCCCAATGAAGATTATCGTATTGCCTCTTTTCCCACTGTTATGCTTCATTTTTCTTCTCTACTTGTGCCTGCTTTTCCTTAAGCAACAGTGTTGGCCAAAAATTCCATCCAAAGTCAAAGGAGAGATCCCAAGAGGTGTTTGGGGGCTCCGGAAGTCCCTTCCCAGCAGAGGGGGCAGTTGAAACGAATCTTGAAGGAAGACGTGCCCAACGGGAGGGGAGAGGGTTGGTGGGTCAGGACTGGACAAATGCTTATTTAGTTCACTGATTTCAGTAGAAGGTTGTAGAAGGTTTGAAATGCCGTGTTGCAGAATCAGATCTCCACACAGGGGAGCTATGGACGCGTTTTGAGCAGAGGAGTGACGAGAAAACAGAACACACGGAGCGGATGGAGATTGGGGAGCATGGGAGGGTTTGGAGATGGAATGGGACTTCTGCTTGGATTTTTTATTTCGTGGTTTTTTTTTAACATGTTGTGTTCTGTGGATGCTTTATAACATGCGCTGTGCATAACAGCACATTATGAGCTTCATAAAATAAATACACACATAACGATCGGTAGGTATTGAAAGATTATTTTCACAATCAAAATTTAGACACAAGTGCGTCAGAGAAGCAACATGTTACCACCACTAAGCAACCGCGATACTATCAGATTCAGGCAATTTATTCCTAAACCATGAAAAGATAGAACCAATGGAAGAAACCCAAAGGAGTCTCAAAGACTCAGAAACTGAAATGAGGACAATTTTGTTTTGTTTGTTTTTTCAACGTTTATTTATTTTTGGGACAGAGAGAGACAGAGCATGAACGGGGGAGGGGCAGAGAGAGAGGGAGACACAGAATCGGAAACAGGCTCCAGGCTCTGAGCCATCAGCCCAGAGCCTGACGCGGGGCTCGAACTCACGGACCGCGAGATCGTGACCTGGCTGAAGTCGGACGCTTAACCGACTGCGCCACCCAGGCGCCCCTTGTTTGTTTTGTTAAAGATAGCCACTAAAATACTTACCTGGCAGGGGAGACACCATAATCACGAAGGCGATTTTCCCAGGGCCAGGCTTATCCATTGCACTGCGGATGTGCTGACCCCTGCGATTTCCCCAAATGTGGGAAGCTTGACCGTGTAATTTGTGGTAGTGGGGACTGCATTTGCGCTTTCCCCTGAAAAGAAAAAAAAATAGCCACTAAAGACAATTATGAATATGGTGGTTAACTCCAAGTGTCTATGTGAAAAGATTTCAGTGATAATCATATTTACTTATTATAAATGATTTAAAGTAACTATATGAGGGGCTTCTGGGTGGCTCAGTTGGTTAAGCATCTGACTTCAGCTCAGGTCATGATCTCACAGTTCATGGGTTCGAGCCCCACGTCAGGCTCTGTGCTGACAGCTCAGAGCCTGGAGCCTGCCTCGGATTCTATGTCTCCCTCTCTCTCTCTGCCTTCCCCCACTCGTGCTCTGTCTCTGTCTCTTAAAAATGAATAAATGTTAAAAAAAAATTTAAGTAATTGTATGAAGTGTTTTGGACTGATGATTCCCAAACATCAATCCTTAGACAGTGCTGAAGCTTGATAAAAATTTCACCCCTTTGTAACAGAATTATAAAACAAAACCAGAAAATGTAGTGATCTTTCCATTAATCTAAATATTTAATTAAAGGGCTGTCTTTTGTTTTTGAGAAGGTGAAAACACCTTTTTTGGGGGAGGGTGGGGGTTATTCCCCTTTAAAAGTAAGATGATAGTGGGGCACCTGGGTGGCTCAGTCAGTTGAGTATTCACCTCTTGATTTTGGCTCAGGTCATGATGTCACAGTTCGTGGGTTCGAGCCCTACGTCAGTCTCTGTGCTGATAGCCTGGAGCCTGCTTGGGATTCTCTCTCTCCATCTCTCTCTGCCTGTCCCCTGCTCGCACCCTCCGCCATCTCTCTCTCTCAAAATAAATAAACTTAAAAAAAATTTTTTTTAACTAAGATGATAGTAACCACAGATGCTAGATTTTTTTTAAATATTACTTGGAAAAATAAAAAGTTGGCAACCATGTCTTGGCTTTATTTATTCAGCATTTTTGTGGGTAGGGATTTTTTTTTTTTTTTTGCTTGATTTTTTTGTTTCTTGTTTCATAACTCATAAAAATCTCAAAGTCTGGGAACCGGAGACTACAGATTACAAACTGCAGGTGCATCTCTGTCCACCAGATGGCAGAGCAGCTCTACACATAACTTCCTGAGGCTCCACCTGTGCTACGTCTGCCTGCTGGCCCGTGGCAAGCATCGTGAGCTTATCTTCCGAATAATATCTTAGTTTCTCTTTTAAATATTTGCCCGCAACAAATACTGTGACCAGAAGCATTTTACATCTCAGCCTAGAAATGAATTTCCCCTACGGTATTATGTTTAGGCTTGCCCTGTCTCTCTCTCTCTCTCTCTGATTATTATAAACCTCTGTTAGTAAAACAAAGACCTAATGGAGCATTTGCAGAGATATAGAAAGACAATGTGAATCGGGGAGGGACGGGACGGGGTGGATCCTAACGTTCATCATTCTGATGCACTATCACACACACACACACACAGCTGAGGCTCATTATGTGTAGAGACATGGACATAAGGCAAGAGGGGGACGAAGGCAGGAAAGGGCAGTTGGGTTGATCAGAGGGAATAGAATTCCTTAGGTCCCGGAAAATACAGCTACTTAGGAGAAACAAAGAGGAACGCTATACTGCCACCCAGTGGTGTGAACTGTTTCTTTCCAGGCAGATGCAAAGAAGACCTTCCCATTCGGCTGGGGATGGGTGTCCAAGGCCGCGGTCCCCACCACTCTTCCGTCACCAACCAGCACCTGATGCAGGTGTGAGGCGTGAACCCAGTGGTCAGTATATTCGTAGACCTTGACCATCCAGTCGCAGGCTTGTCTGAATGAGGGGCTGGTGAGGACTTACGCGGTCTCTGGACTTAGCGTTTTGCAGTTTCAGGTAATATCACAGCTGACTGTCCATGCACGCTAAGAACCAAAGCATCGCCCTAGGGCAAGAGACGCCTAACCATCGTATGTGGTCAGCTTTCCCTAAAACACCCCATTTCAGAAAACCTGAGTACATCTGCTATTCTCCCTCAAATGCTTTGTCTTAGCAGAAAATGACTGCCTGCAGAAAAAGTCCCAAGTCGTCCTGAGAGCATCTTGGGAAATCACCTCCTTGTCCTAAGCCAGGAGAGCAGAGCCCAGGAAAGGACCCAGGACCCTCTCCGGGTGCACACGAAGGAAAAAACAAGGCACTGTGCTTCCTCCTCCTTCAATTTGGACAAGAGGCATTTTCATCCTCTTTCTCTCCTTCCGCCTTCTACTTTCACTCCCCAAAGCCCTTCTCTACTACACTTTGGAATTTGGCAAACTGGGGTTAAAATTCAGACTACCTCCCCTGCTGGCTGGATGACATTAGCCACGTTGCTTGACCTTCTCTTGCAGCAGATGAAGCTAACAGAACCTCACCAGCGCCCTCTTGTGGGGCTTCATCCTCAGTCTAACCTCTCCTATCACCTACCCCCCCCCCCCCCCCCGCCATGTTTCCAAATCACACACTCTATTCCTGCTTTCTACTCAAAACTCCTCTCTCTTCAGTGTCGGGATATGCCAGTTTCTGAGAAAGCTCATTGAATTAATTTACAATAATGTGAAAATGACCTTTCCCTCCTAGAGTTATATAATGCTCTGTTGGAATTCTAGAACTGCAGGAAGTTTTGGAAGAGGGATGGCACTGTCATCTGGTCCAAATCCCATATTCTACAAATGATGCTACTGAATCTTGACGATGTCAAGTGGATGGACAGACCAAGCCCCAGAGTATGTCACAGAAGAGCCCAGACGGGAACAAAATAGATTCGGTGTACTGATCTCTGCCCAGATTATTGCCAGGATTCTACACCGATTCTGAGGTTCTAATCCTGAATATTTTCCTTGGCTTCTCCCCATTGTCCACTTCCCAAGTACCATTCACTTCTCCTCTCCCCTTTTCTATTTATTTATTTTTTTTTTTTTAATGTTTGTTTGGTTTTGAGAGAGAGAAAGAACACAAGCGGGGAAGGGGCAGAGACAGAGACGCAGAATCCAAAGCAGGCTCCAGGCTCTGAGCTGTCGGCACAGAACCCGACACGGGGCTCGAACTCATGAACTGTGAGATCATGACCTGAGCCGAAGTCAGACGCTTAACCGACTGAGCCACCCAGGCGCCCCACCTCTCCTCCTTTCTAATGATCACCATCTCACATAGGTGGCTCAAAGACCTCATTCACAATTTTCCAGACTTCAGTGCTTAAAATTCTTTAGAGAATGGCTCCAGTATCCCCATTCAAGATAATTCAAAAAAGGAGTCGTTCTGTAAGAACAGGTGGAAGAAATTTCTGGAAGAGAGAAAACTACATGAACAAACCACACAGGTGCAGTGTTTACCCTGATGGCTATAAGGCAGTGCAAAACTACGTAAACACTTCAGAAGGCACTAGTAAACCCAGAGTTCCATATCCAGCAAAAATGTCTTTTAGGGATGAAACTGACTATAGGGGGTTTCCAGGGGAATTCTGTCAAAATTAAGAGAAGTAAATAATAAATGGATACGATATAAAAGAAATACCTGTATAAGCATATTACTTAGAAATAGGGATGGAAATAACCTAAGAATCAGCTGACCGAATACAATGAGCTGCTTGTGTGGAGCAGATGGTCTTTCTTTCTTTCTTTCTTTCTTTCTTTCTTTGAGTCAGAGCCGGTCTTTTGACATAAGCCTTTTCGAATCATTTGATTTTTAACTACAGACCTGTAGCACTTTGCTAAATATAGAAACTAATGAAATGTTTCAAGCATTCATTTGAAACAGGACAGGTGGCCCAGGTTATCTGTTATTCTGGCAGTCAAAGGAGATGTCCTGCTTCGTGCCTGGGGAGGTCAGGTCCCCGGAGCCTTGGACCGAGCCGGCTCCCTCCGCTTAGAATATCAATGTGTGCGAGGCTTTCAAGCCTCTCTGACGGCCTCCACACAGCCTCCATTCTTCTATAGGCTCCCCGCTTCAGCCAGGTTAATAGGCTCTTTTCTGCACACAGATTACTTCCTACCCTAGGGTGTTGGCAAAATGTCTCTCGCTGAGATACTTTCCTTGCCCGTAACATTTTCCCCACGCCCTTCTGTTACAACGGTCTTCACAGGCCACTTTAGCAAGGTGATGTCTCTGTGTGGCCTCACCTGCCTTATTGGGCTTCTCAGCATACTGAGACTCGCTTATGGATGAATGAATGTGTCCCCGATAAGTCTGGCACCTGGCAAAATGCTAGGCAGCTAGCTGGCACTTGGTGAATATTTGTTGAGTTGGGTTTGGTTTTTTTTCCAATCAATACTCTTCTTATGTGTCGCTTGCCATTGGTCCCTCCAACAAAGCTGTCATCGTTTTTGTCCACTGCCCACCATTTCCGGTCACCCTGGCTAGCTGATTTGGGCAGGGCAATGAGGAAACCAAAAAGCTAATGCTATGGTCCTTCTGGGGCTGCCTAGGGTGTCCCTGCTCCATGGTTTCTCAAATTATGAGTGACAGAACAGTATTGTCTCCTGAAGTGTTAGTAGATGTTCTGTAATGAAAGAAAGGTGTTTTGTGGTAGACAATCTCTGGAATGACCCCAATGATTGCTACGTTGGGTATTCACATCCTATGCAATCCCCTCCCCCCTGAGGGCAGGCTTGACTTATTGACTGGCCTCTATCAAGTAGAATATGGTGGGGGGCCCGGGTGACTCAGTCGGTTAAGCGTCCAACTTCGGCTCAGGTCATGATCTCACGGTTCAAGCCCCATGTGGGGCTCTGTGCTGACAGCTAGGAGCCTAGAGGCTGCTTCTTGTTCTGTGTCTCCCTCTCTCTGACCCTCCCCTGCTCATGCTTTGCCTCTCTCTCTCTCTCTCTCTCTCTCTCTCAAAAATAAATAAACATTTAAAATAATTGTAAGCCACCGAACTGTACATTTAAAATGGTTAAAACAGGGGCGCCTGGGTGGCTCAGTCGGTTGAGCGTCCGACATCAGCTCGGGTCACGATCTCACGGACCGTGAGTTCGAGCCCGGCATCGGGCTCTGAGCTGATGGCTCAGAGCCTGGAGCCTGCTTCCGGTTCTGTGTCTCCCTCTCTCTCTGCCCCTCCCCCGTTCATGCTCTGTCTCTCTCTGTCTCAAAAATAAATAAACGTTAAAAAAACTTTTTTTAAATAAATAAAATGGTTAAAACAGTACATTTATGTTATATATTTTTCCCCACGATAAAAAGTAACTTAAAAAAAAAAAACACTGTGTCTTCTTCCATCTTGGCCTCTCTTTTCTTCTCATCGCTCACCCTGGGGGAAGCCAGCTGCCCTGTGCAAAGGCCCACGTGGCAAAAAATCATCGCCTGCCAGCAATCACGTGACCGGGCTGAGATGTGGGAGTCCACAGGCCTGTCGACGGCCACACGAGCAAGCCATCAGCCTAGCCATGGACGGCTGTGGTCCTGGCTAGGACGACACCAGGCTTGCAGCCCGTGAGAGACCCTGGGACAGGACAACGTGACTAAGCCCCTCTCGGATCCCTGACCCACAGAATGCGTGAGATACTAAAGGCTCACGGTTTGCAGCTGTGACGTTGTGGGTGATTTGTTGCCCAGCAATAGGTAACCCATGTGGGCTGTATGGTCAAATGAATTCGGGAAATATTCTAAACTATGTGCTTCTTTTGCAGATTCAAAAAGAACACTGAGGTGTTAATTTTATTTATTTATTTTTTTTTGATGTTTATTTATTTGGGGGAGAGAGAAAGAGAGACAGCACAGGAGTGGGAGAGGGGCAGAGAGAGAGGGAGACAGAATCCGAAGCAGGCTCCAGGCTCTGAGCTGTCAGCCCAGAGCCCGACGTGGGGCTCCAACTCACGGACAGTGAGATCATGACCTGAGATGAACTCGGATGCTCAACCAAGTCTGAGCCCCCAAAGGCGCCCCACGGTGCTAATTTTAAAGAAGAAGAAAAAGAAGACTTTTTGTCAAGAAAACCCATTAAACCTTGTTGATCTCGGTGTTCCAGACTTACTTGGCTATCAAACCCTTGCCTTATGGAATACCTATCAACATTTCATAATATGTATATTTTAAAGTTTATTTCTCTTGGGAGAGAGAGAGATCATGTGCGCAAGCGGGAGAGGGGCAGAGAGAGAGGGAGAGAGAAAAGCCCAAGCAGGCTCTGCACTGCCAGCACGGAGCAGGTGCAGAGCTCAAACTCATGAATCATGAGATCATGACTTGGGCCAAAACCAAGAGTCTGATGCTTAACTGACAGAGCCACCCAGGTGCCCCCACATTTCATAATATAATGCTATTCCAAGAAACATAATTGGGTAATATATATATTATATATATAATATATTACAATTATAATAATATATTTAATATATATATATGCCATTTACATCCAACTTGTAAATTCTTGATGATTTAGTAAATCATTTGGGGGGCCAGAAGAGAGGAGGAATCTTGTGCAGGAAATATTCACCTACAAATAACAGGAAACTCGTATTTTAATGGTGAAATAAAAACATAGGTTCAATTTCCTGACAACAAAAATCTGAAGGGGAGTAGCTGTCAGCACTGGTTCAGGAGCTTAGTGATGTCAGGGTCAAATTCTCTGGGACCCTTGTCTCTCTCTTCTCTCTCTCTCTCTCTCTGTCTCTCTCTCTCTCTCTCTCTCTCTCTCTCTCTCGTGCCCAGTGCTTCTGGGCGGCAAGATGAATGTACCAGCTGCAGGCATACTAGCAATTCTCAAGTCGGGAAGGAGATGAATGTCTATCCTTTTTCCTCATAGAAAGCAAATACTTTATAGGAAAGATTTCCACTTACATAATTTGTTGCCCAGAGCTGTGTTACCCGGCCACTAACACCTGCAGGAGAGGTTGGAAAAGTGATTATCTTTTCTGAGGCTGTGCACATTTCTGCCTTGGACAGAAGGGATTTATTAGCAGGGAAGAAGTAAGTGTGCAAATAACTAGAGTCTTTAGCCGCGAGCATGAAAGGGACAGCAGAAACCCACCCTGACTCCTGGAGAGACAATTCACGTCCACGTGTCCTCTGCACATATGCGCCCATGAGATAGTTAGACCACAAGACACTAACGAGAAATTAAATTTCTGAAGCCCAGCTGCTTCAGAGGGACAGATATTTAAGAGGGATATATAGGCAGCAGAGGCGGGGCAAAGAGTTTCTCGTTGTAGGATGAAAATCTCTCAGGAATAATTGAGCCGGGAAGTTGTTCTTCCCCTGCCAAATGTCAAACAATCTAAAAATCGCCCGACTTCGCATCCTCAGAGGGTTGGGATGCAATGAGAAGAGCAGAAACGTCTAGAGAAATGCAAATCCAGGTGGTGAACTTGAAGCAGTTCCAGGGTAAATAACCAAGACCCTTTGCAACTGGTGTGTCCAGACATGATGCTAAACGTGAGATGGGTACTGTTGGGCAGCACACGGAGGAAATTCAGAGAATGATCACAAAAAGGCGGGGAAGGATGAGAGACCTTCGGCCAAAATCGAAACAAGACACTTCCCAGCCATTCCCCTGACCAAGAGCTTCATGAATATCCTAGCGAGGAGGTATCGGCCAGAATCAGTTGAGGATGCTGCCTTTGCCATGGCCGCTATGTCCAATGATTGTTAAGCGCATTCTATGGCCAGAAAGAGAATTACACGTTTCGCCTTTACAATCTTTATTTTCATGGAGCCTTTGCCCACAAATACTATTTTCCCCCAACGCACAAACGAAAAGTATAACATTCGGAAAGGTTTAGATATCTGACCCAAAACCACAAGGGTGGTAAGTGCAGATATAGGATTCTGACCAGGATCTGCATGTCTACAAGACCTGGGTATTTTCTTTTTTTTTTTTTTTTTTTTAATTTTTTTTTTTAACGTTTATTTATTTTTGAGACAGAGAGAGACAGAGCATGAACGGGGGAGGGTCAGAGAGAGGGAGACACAGAATCTGAAACAGGCTCCAGGCTCTGAGCTGTCAGCACAGAGCCTGACGCGGGGCTCGAACTCACGGACTGCGAGATCATGACCTGAGCCGAAGTCGGACGCTTAACCGACTGAGCCACCCAAGGACCTGGGTATTTTCTACTCCGCCACAGGGCCACCTCTGATCACTACAATGCAGGCAAGCCCTATGAGTCACATTTTCTTATCTGTAGTTTGTTGAATAGGTATGAATCCCCCGGTAAATTCGTTTCAATCTAGTCTTTAACACTTTACCATGTGATCACTTTACTTTTATAATTTAAAAAAATCTAACAGCCTAAGAACATGTTAGAGACTGTCTCAGTCGGCTGGGGCCACCATGACAAAAGACCACAAACTGGGTGGCTTGAGCAACAACAATGGACTTCTCACAGTTCTAGAGACCAGGCATCCAAGATCGAAGTGTCATCGGGGTTAGTTGCTTCCAAGCCGTCCTCCTTGGCTTGCAGATGTCTGTCTTCTTACTTACTGTGTCCTCACATGGCCTTTCCTCCCTGGGCCCACAGGTCTGTATCCAAATTTCACCTTCTTTAAGGATACCAGTCATGTTGAATTAAGACCCAGCACCCTACGTGATCATGCCCTCTATTACCATGAAAAACCAACTAGAAGGAAGCCTTGAAGACTCACCGATATCATCGTATGACAGTTGTACATTCTTATGGGAATTAGTCCAGGTTAACAGACTCTAACAATTGTCTATCATTCATAAGTAAAGTACTAGAAGGATCTGTGAATGCTTCCCAGAAGAGAAGCCGTAGCTTTGCAACAAAGACAAGAACATATCATGTTTGCAAATTTCCTGTGAAGAGTACATCTTTGCCCAGAAATTATACGAGTGTGTTTTCTGAAGCTTTTGTTAAAGAATCGGGAAGAAAAATGTCTCAGTGTCCAAACGACGTTTTTAAAAAGCAAGTTGGGATGTGGTGTCCCTGTAAAATCTGCTTCAAATTATGTAAGAGACTTATGTTTGAATAACACAACTATCCTACAATTTCTGCACTGAGAATCCCAATAAAAGGGGTCACAAAACGTCCCTCCTTCCAGGTGGACCCTGGTTATAATGGCAGGGACGTGGCTGCAAATATAACACCCATCTCATCTGTCATCTGCCTTCAAAGACCAAGTAAATTGTACCTATTCTGGGGCCCTGAGCCATTTGGGTGATCAAAGACATCCACCTGCAGAAAGAGGGCAGGAATGGTGCACAGAATGTTGAGGCATTTCTTGACACTATATTTTGATGTCCTCATTGTGATTTAAATAATCAAATGATGATTTGGACTAGACACAGGGGTCCCAAGTTTTAGCAGACCCTAATACAAGCCTATATAAGACAGAAGCAGAAACAGATTCCTGTTATCCCTTAGTCTAGGGGTCTTGTCTTGCCCTTGGTGTATGAAGATACCATTACATTCAGTCTTTAAAAAAAAAAAAAAACAAAAAACAAGTTCCTCTATGTAATTACAGGTGAAGCTGGTTATTTTCGAGGAGAGGACATTGGAGGGGAAATAAGTAATATACAAGAAGCACAATAGAAAAGTTATAATGCCAACATCTAGCCATCTATATCCTTCTTCCTGGAGGACCTCAGTAGCAAACAGGGTCTGAAGGAAAGGGTGAAAGTTTCCTGCTCTGTTGAATTATCAGGACTCTATGGATTGTCAAATCTCTTAGGGTTTTACTACTACTCAACACTAACATGAGGGGTAATCCGAGCCACGGAATGTTAGAACTGCAAAGATTCTCCTAGTCCAGTGTTTTCAAACTTTATTTAAAACTCATAATTTATTTAAAAGTCGTAATTAAAAAAAAAAGGAAGGAAGGAATAGAAGGCAAAAAGAGATATGGAAAGAAAAAGGAATCATTACTTAATGGGTGAAGCAGAAAAAGGATTACTGCTTAGCTTGAAGAAACAAGGAGAGGGGGGCTCACTAAGCTTCCACTTTTTTCTCTGGAAAGGCGCCTGAAAGTTCTACAGAATATCTTAGTCTTCTGAAGTACAGTATGTATACCAATCACTCCAGCCCAATCTTTCTCTTTAACAGAGGAAAGAACTAAGGTCCCTTGTGGGGTAACCACTTGTGCAAAGAGCTAGAGCTCAGATCTTCTGGCACCAAGTCCAAGAGTTGGAGAAAGAAATTTTCCTCCTTCGAATAGCTAGGATGGAAAGGTGAACCCTAAAGATGTCTGCCCCGAATAGTGAATTTCCTGATAGAAAACATGAGATTAAATCGGACCCTGGAGGGGCGCCTGGGTGGCTCCATCGGTTAAGCAGCCGACTTCGGCTCAGGTCATGATCTTACGGTCCGTGGGTTCGAGCCCAGCATCGGGCTCTGTGCTGACAGCTCAGCACCTGGAGCCTGCTTCAGATTCTGTGTCTCTCTCTCTCTCTCTCTGCCCCTCCCCTGCTCACGCTCCGTCTCTCTCTTTCAATAATAAATAAATGCAAAAAAAAAAAAATTTTAATCAGACCCTAGAAACAAGCAGGAAACTGATGTATCGCAAGACAAGAACAAGAGACGGTGTGTTTACAAGGTTTGTCTGACGAATCCATGCTCTGTTGGCCAGAGCTCCAGAACCAAGGTGGCCATGAGCCCAGTGGCCCTCCTCGAAGGTAAATATGTCATAGTGTCCACAAACCAGTCTCCCGCAGCCCTACACTGACATAAAAACCTTTTTCTGAGTTGGTTCTTTTGGATGGACAGTGTTAGCACTTGAAAACTGAAACATGAATGAGCCCCTAAGGAACATAAAGCACTTACCAGTATTGGCACGTGACAACATCGCACAGACCACGGTAGAAAACTGACCTTCTGTACCACGTTTCTATGTTTGGAAAACTCATACACAAGCTCGGTCCACATGTGCACTGTGAATCGGATTAAAAGGAAAATGTTTGCAATCCCAGTAGAAGCAGGGCTCGTGCGAACTTGTGGGTTTGCAGGGAAGGGGTTGCGGAGAAATTCCATGGCTACTAGTGGGACAAGAACCGGGACAAAGATCCGCGCGAGACCTGCTCGAGGCCACACTCGCGAAAGGCACTTTTTGTGAAGTGCATCGAATTGCCACACACACACACACACACACACACACACACACACACACACACTGCCCTGAGGCATGTATTATTATCCTCATTTTTCAGAGAAAGACCACTAGCGCCCAGAGAGGGTGAGTAACCCAACCCAGCGTATTCAGCTATCATCTGGAGAAGCAGGATTCATTCATTCGACAGACAGGCATTCAGTGGCTATGGAACGCCAGGCACGTGCTGGGTCCTGCCGGGTCCGTGGGGAGCAAAAAAGGCAACGTCCCCCTGCCCCCCTGCCCCCTGCACAGGCGTGCGGTCCGTGGAGGACACAGACAGGTGGACAATTCCAACAGAGGGTCTTGGGAGCCATCAGAGAGCCAACGAGCCCATTCAAGGGGGTTGCCCGCCTGGCTCCACAGCCCGTCATCCTCACGGATGCTGAACCATTTGGGAAGAGAGCCTGTGCAACCTCACGTACTCTCCCCAGAGCACCTAACGACCCCTTCTTGAAGGTTTCCATCAGAAGAGCTGACGCCGATGGGCCTCCAAGCACCAGCCTCCTCATTTGCTCTCTAGGCTTAGACAACACAGCCCCAGGGAGGGCACAGTCAAACCGACCGAAAGCTTAACAGTTATCTTACTTGTCTGACAGTAAGTGGATACGTTGTACCTGCTGTATAAATTCCTTCTGGGGGACTGAAGTGTTTGAGAAAGGATTCCCTCCTTTGAATTTGTTCCGAAGAATGAGTCCCCAGACATGCAAATAACCCCAGGAGATCCCTACCATGCACAGGCTGTTTCCACACCCACATTGCACCTTGTCCCTCAGAGACGCTCTTCTCCTCACCCTCCTACACCTTCTTCACATCCCAAGTTCTTGCAACAGACACCTTTGGAGTCCTCCCCCTCCTTTTCCCTCCTGCTGTTTCCCCTTCCCTCCCTCCTCCTTTGTACCTTCTCCCATCTGACCATCTTCCTCATTCTCATTTCTCCAACGGGTACCTTTTGCAGCTTTTTCCCTCCTCTATCATCCTCCGTAAAAAAATCAATCCAAAAAATCAATCCAAACGAGGCCGAAGATCCCGTCCGGCTTTGCTTCCTGAACATGGGTGTTCCCCCATCTCGGTGAGTCACAAACTCGATGCACGTTGAAATCTCCCTGAGTCTTTAGCAAACCCTGATGCCTGGGCTGTGGCCCAGCCATGCTGATCTACCGAGTGGCAGAGTGCAGACCGGGAATCAGGATTTCTAAAAGCTCCTGAAGAGACTCTAATGAGCAGCAAACTTTGGGGCTACCTCACTGTGTGGCTGTCCTCACGCATGAGACATGGTGTCCGTACCACACATGACCTTCTGTCTGAATGGCAGAATCTGAGAAATTTGGAGCCGATGGGGGTCCCTTTTGAACGCTCACAGCCAGGCGAAAGTCCCGCAGAACAGAGCCTTTTCTCCTTTCTGTGGCCTCCAATTCAGATTGACATTCTGGCATGAATGTAAAATCAAGAAGACAAAGCTAAAAAGTACCCTGAGCTGCTCAGCAGGACAAAAAAAAAAAAAGCATGGGGGGGGAGGGGCCATTGGGCTCATTGCCACCTTGGTTCTGGAGCCCTGGGGCTAACAGAACGTGGATTCGTCAGCCAAACCTTGTAAACACACTTTCTCTTGTCCTTGTCTTGCTATACATCAGTTTCCTGCTTGTTTCTAGGGTCTTATTAAAAGGGGAGGGAGGACTTAATTCACGATCCTGGCACTAGGTCGAGTCTACACTGTAAAAATGATAAACCTGAAACTCAGGAAGGTGAAATCACTGTCCTAGGGTCATACAGTCAGTTCATAGCAGACCCAGAACTGTAAAAACGCAAGAATCCTACGGAAATGTTTAGGAAAGTCAAAAGTGCTGGGGCGCCTGGGTGGCTCCATCAACTGCCTGAGTCAATTGACTCTTGGTTTCAGCTCAGGTCATGATCTCATGGTTCGTGACTTTCAGCCCCGCATCAGGCTCTGTGCTGATGGTGTGAAGCCTGCTTGGGATCCTTCTCTCCCTCTCTCTCTGTTCCTCCCCTGCTCACGTGTTCCCTCTCTCTCTCTCTCTCTCTCTCTCTCTCTGTAAATAAACTTTAAAAAACAAAAAAGGGCCATCACAATTCTCCGACCATCATTACCATCTGACAAAGAACTCACGACTACCACTAACATTTACAGTGACAAGGAGATGGCCACAGCCCTGCCCACAGACAAGAAACCAATGTGGGCTTGTGGATGGCGCCTTGCCAGAAATCCTTGCATTAACCTTCCCCATCCTCACCTCGCTCCCCAGAGCACCGGATTGATTGATCGATCGGCCTTCCTGATAATAATACCACAAACTTCTCAGTAGGAAGTGACGCATTGCCCTGAGTGCCTGGGTGGTCCTGAAAACAAGCCATTCACTTTGACACAGTCTGCCCCCCAGAGGGAAGCCCCTCCTGCTGGGTTTTCCTAAGTTCCTAAACAATGACAACCTGGTGTGGAAGAAGGCGCCCTGCTCAGGCCCCAGCCATGAATCCCAGCCCTGGCTCTCCACCAACAAGCAGTGTGGTCTTGGCCGGCCATGCCTACTCCTCATCTGGAAAATGAGGGGCTCGGACAGGGCCATCTTGAAGGAACCTTCCAGCTCTCAGATTCACAGATTCCATGATCTGACTCACAGAACAGCTACACGGAGCCAGGCAGCCTCAGAAATTTGCAGTTCCCTAGAGTTCCATAACCTTGACTGAGTTTCTTGGAGTGGATTCAAAAGTTGTGGGAATTAGGGGTGCCTGGGTGGCTCAGTCGGTTGAGCGTCTGACTTGGGCTCAGGTCATGATCTTGTAGTCCGTGAGTTCGGGCCCCGCATCGGGCTCTGTGCTGACAGCTCAGAGCCTGGAGCCTGCTTTGAATTCTGGGTCTCCCTCTCTCTCTGCCCTTCCCCCACTCATGCTCTGTCTCTCTCTCTGTGTGTCTCTCTCTCTCTCTCTGTCAAAAATAAATAAACATCAAAAGTTGTGGGAATTATACGCCTCATCTGATGTCAGGGAAAGGTACGCATGAGCAGAGGTGGTGTGGTTAACAGAGAAATCAAAAGTTCAGATTTTCCAAGACATATCTTATGTTAATTGTTCTGTCCCAGGGTCCCCATAACTACATCTTTCTTGTCAGACTATAGTCCCAGATAGTTAGATCAGAGATAGTTAGATCTTGGTTGGCATAAATCTTCTGGACTTGTACGGGATGCCCAGACTCTGTCCTCATCCTTGACTTGCAAAGACCACTATGTGAATTCTTGTTCTCTGGTTTAATTCTGCAGACATGAGGCATCCATGCATTTTGCCTCAAAATAACACTATTTTTTGTAGGGCTCTCTCCCATGTAGTATCTCCATTCATGGTTTTAGGGATTGTTCTCTTTGTCTGTAAGCCTTCAAGATAGGTGATGTAGTATGTTGTCCTATTTTACAGATGATAAAATTGAGGTCCAGGAAGGGTCTAGCTTTGCTAGTTAATATCAGAGTCTCTGTTGACTCAATTCCGGTCTTTTGACTTCATTTCCTGTTCAATTTCAATTCAGAACAATTGCCGTTACCGCCCGAAGGAAACTTAGCTACCCCTCAACGTGGGGTTTCAGATTTGTCGGATATAAAGTAGACTCACTGAGATGAGACAAAGATCAAAAACCGGTTCATAGTCAGAGTCAATGACCATAGACCAGTGGGGAAGGTTCGAAGTTGGACTCAGGACTCAGTGCTCAACACACATACAAGCCCCGGGCCTACTGATACTGGTCTTTACGGGCTTGTGAAACCGGAAGCAGCAATCCTTCAGACGGACTCAGGATGGCCTATAATCTCGCCCTCCAGGTGTAGCCCAGCAGCATGGATATCACCCAGGAGTTCGCTACCAGTTACCAGCCCAGAGGCACTGAATCAGAATCTACCTTTTAACGAGGGCCCCAGGTGAGTCGTCTGCATGCACACTCTACTTAAGAAGCCCTTCTCCGAGCTCCCCTCCACCCATGAGGTTCCACAACGACCATGTGAGTCCGTCTTGTTCGGCAAACTTTGGCCAGTACACCGGCCAAGTGGGGGAGTCCGTGCAAGTCTTGGGCACCAACAGTATACAGATGTGGGTCAACAAAGACAAGTACCTCCACTATAGAGTATCCAGCACTGTATGAGGTATGTGGGCGTTCCTTAGGAAGTAGCTGGTTACCCCATGTTATGGGAACAGTGTGACCTTGCGGGGGGTGGGGGGGAGAGGGAGGGATTTCAAAAGCTGGTATCACTGAGCTTTTCACTGCCTGGTACAGATTAGGGAGCTGGTTTCCTCCCTCCGCCCTCTCCTTGTCCTTTCTATGTTTCTTACTGGCTCCTCTCCTTGTCTCCTTCCCTCACCCAACGTGCTCCTGCCCTGCCCACTCCCAATCACACACACACACACACACACACACACACGGATTTTCAAAGTTAAGGAAATGTTGAAGCTCATCTCTTCTGATTAGGACCCAGGAGAGTAGCTACTGCAAAGACATTTGCATTAATTACCACATTAATTTCTTGTCCCCGGGAAAGCTCAGCAAGCCCTAAAGCCTTCCTGCAAGCAAACACCTATGAGCCCTGATGGTGGATGCAGGGGGTCTGGGTTAGCGAGGTGGCAGGGAGAGTGCTGGAAAGGAGCCCCCTAATGGCTTCCGCACAGGTGTTCAGCATAATAGGGTGTTAATTGGGTAACAGGTGGCAGCGCAGAGGGTGGAATGAGCAGCGGAGTGAACGGGGCAGAAGCTGACTGCCGTAACCTAATTTTAAACAGAGTGGAATTTTCCTGCTCCTTCCTTCAGTCTGGGCTGGGAACGCTCAGTCACAACAGAATTTAACGGCACACCAGCCTTGATAACAGCTAATACGTACAGCTGCTTTCTAAGCGCCCGGCACTATGCTATGGACATTACGAGCTTTCTTCCAGTTCTTCAGAGAGATTCTGCGGGGTAGGTGGGACTCTTGATTTTAAGGATGCAGAAGCCAAGGTGCAGAACAAGATGAAGAACAGCTCAAGGGCACACAGCTAGCACGTGGCGGAGGTGGTACTTGTGCATTAACCCACAGCGCGGTGCTATCTGCCTGTATCGATGTTCACAGGAAAAGCAAGAAGCCTGTTGGACTGTGTGTGGACCACCCTCATCGCGAGCATCGTCCTCCTTAAATCCGGAGGCCACATTTTAAGAGCGGGTAGAGGGACAAGGGAGTTGATCAAAGATAGGAGGGCCTAGAAAACATGAGAGAAATGGCTAAATCAGGCTAAATCAATACACTGCTGCCCAAATCCCAGCCTGCCCCTGTTCTTGTTAATAAAGTTTTATTGGAACACAGCCGTGTTGCCTGTGGCTCCTTTCATGCTTCAATTGCAGGACTAAGTCATTGCAACAGAGATTGTACAGCCCGCGGAGTCTAAAGTGGTTACTACTCTGACCCTTCTTAGGAGAAGATTGCCAGCCGCCGGGCTAAATAAATTATTGGCCCTAAGCCTCATTGCAGACACCCTGCTCTAAATCATTACTCAATACTGCCAAAGAAACTGGGGGCATTTCACCCAAAATGGAAAACTCAAGGGCATATATTTGACATCACGTAGAAGTAGATTTATTTGCAAGCCAATGGGTGGACATATTTTTGGGGTGGTTTCTTTTTGCCCAGCCCCCAAAATGTTCCTAATGTTTATGAGTTAACTTAGAGGATAATTAGCTCTCCATCACCAAAAGTACTCAAATGGCCAGGTAAGTACCCATTAGCCATAGTTTGTTCTAAATGATCTGTGTTTCTTTTTGTTTTCCTTTTTTTTTTTTTTTTTGAGAGAGAGAGAGAGAGAGAGAGAGAGAACAAGCAGGGGAGGGGCAGAGAGAGAGAGAGAGAGAGAGAGAGAGAGAGAGAATCCCAAGCAGACTCTGTGCTGTCAGCACAGAGCCGGACTCAGGGCTCAAACTCACGAACCATGAGATCATGACCTGAGCCGGAACCAAGAGTCGGATGCTTAAGCAACTGAGCCACCCAGATGCCCCCGATCTATGTTTCTTTACAACTCATACGATCTTACAACTTTCAGTATGCATTTCAATCAGACTAATGCATCATGAGAAGTTTTCCTGAGTCTCAGTGTCCTGTCCTACTAGGGTAAGCTCATCATCCCCTCCCCTTAACTGTTAAGTAACAGTTAACTTATCAAGTGTCAGCAAAGAATAAGCAATTGTACCTCGGTGGATAGAATTCAACCTGTTGTCAAGATGCGTGCATCTTCAAATGTCCTTTTGTTTTCCAAGCTCAACAACAAAAAACAATTCTTTTTTTTAAAGTGTTTGTTTATTTTGACGGGGCGGGGGGGAGGGAGAGTGCCCGTGTGAATGGGGGAGGGGCAGAGAGTGCGGGATAGAGAATCCTAAGCAGGCTTCAAGCCGTCAGCTCAGAGCCTGACTCGGGGCTTGATCTCAGGAACCAAGAGATCACGACTGGAGCCAAAACCACGAGTCGGGCGCAACAACAACAAAATTATTCTTAAGGCCAAAACAGACATAGCTGCTATCAAAAACATGATTTATTTATTCATTTAATGAATATTTACTGAGTGCTACTGTGCACAAGACCAGTACTGTTCCTAGTTTGGGAAGGGACAGAGGGTGTCCAAGCCCTGTGGGAAAACAGCAGGGGAGGGGGCCAGAGTCAGGCTTACTAGCAGGAAAGGGCGGCTGGAGAAGCTGTGGCCACCACCTGGGGCTACAGCTTCTATAAAAGGCACCTACGGTCAGAGGGAAAGAGGGAGGCTGAGAGAGACACACACACAAAGCCTGGGCCAAGGCACCTGCCAATCGGGGATAATTCCCCATTTTCAGCAATGCAGACGAGCCCTGAGCTATCTGGATGAGACCCAATTTCTAAACTGGAGGTTCCAGGAGAGCAGGTGGGGCCAGTCACAAAACTACAATCCATCCCGACTTGCCAAGCTGATTTGGACCCTGGGGCCGCCAGTGGCTGATTTTTCTTGGGTCAAAATAGATTTTCAGTGACCCCGTAGATACAGCACAGAGCAGGCATTCCTGCAGTCTTGGGAGGACTCCCTGGAGCCCCCACAGGTCGTTTCTGGCATCTCTTGGCTCAGCATTTCTTTCCCACATGGCTGTCCTCTTCTCTGCCTCTCTCCCAGGCAGTAAACAACATAACAGAGTGGCTAAAAATGGTAGTGATGACCCATGATTATTATCGCTCATGGTCCTGGAGTTGCACTGGGTTCAGCTCCACGGATGTCACCAGGGTCCCGCCAGGGTTGCAGTCGGACCACAGCTGGGGCCAGGACATCACCTGAAGCCTTGCTGCCTCCCCTGACTGGGAAGATCCCAGCGGCTGGCGCTCCCTGAGCAGCCCTCTCCGTTTTCGCACGGTCTCTGCTTGTGGGCCCTCCCGTGTGCCAGCTGCGGGGCAGCGCGGGGCTCCAAAGTCAGGAGCCTCGGAGAGAGCTGTTGGAAGCAGTCTTGTCTCTTCCAACCGAGCCTCAAAAGTCATTTGGTGTCATTTCCACCGCTTTTTCTTCAATACAAGTGAGCCACTAAGCTGGGTCCACGTTCACGAGGAGGAGAATTACACTTCATGTTTTGCAAGGACGAGCATCTGTCAAGAGTTGAGCTGTGCCGGGGCGTCTGGGTGGCTCGGTCGGTTGAGCGTCTGACTTCGACTCGGGTCGTGGTCTCACAGCTCGTGAGTTCGAGCCCCGCTCGGGCCCTGTGCTGACAGCTCGGAGCCCGGAGCCTGCTTCGGATTCTGTGTCTCCCTCTCTCTCTGCCCCTTCCCTGCTCATGCTCTGTCTCTCTCTTTCTCTGTCTCTCAAAAAATAAACATTAAAAAAAAAAAAAAAAGAGTTGAGCTGAAGTCCTCCGTGATGGTGCTGCCCCAGCATCCGTTTTGTTTGGCCCAGTGGCCTGTGGGGCCTTTGACACTAGTCCCTCACACAAGCGGATGTCCTAGATAGCAGCCCTCAGGAATACGAGCAGGTGGAGGTGGTGTCATTGTTTTTCTTTTTTTTAAGTTGATTTATTTTGAAAGAGAGAGAGGGAATGAGTGGGGAACGGGCGGAGAGAAAGAGAGGGAGACAGAATCCCAAGCGGGCTCACCGCATTCAGCACAGAGCTCAACGCGGGGTTCGATCTCCTGAAACGTGAGATCATGACCCGAGCCAACCAAAATCAAGAGCTACCCAGGCGCCCCCAAAGCGCGAGTTTCTGATGTGAGCCGCCCAGCGGCCCTGGTGAGCAAGTCCCCCCAGACTCCCAGGGCCTTCCCCTCGTGTGGCCCTGAAACTTACCAACAGCCCACGCTTTTTTGAACTGACCGATCCGACCGTAGCTCGGGAACCCCAAAGCACTCCCTTCACAGATCTTAACAAAGGCACGCTTCCGGGTCCTGCAGTCCTCTCCGCCTACACGCTGCCTCGACCTCCCTCCAGGCGAGCCGCGCGCTTTTTCCAGGACCTGTGAGTGATAAATATCTCAGGTTCCCTCGTGGTCTGTTTTCAAACTGCAGCACGCCATCCAAGACCCCGGGACTCCACGTAACGAATACTAATTTTGCAAAGTCACAACAATGTCAAAGACTTTGAAGACGCATTTTAAAACTCTTGACACCGGCCCTACCTTAATATCCATCCGTTGTCCCCGTCGCCTTCAGAAGAAATTTTCAGGCTTCCCGGGCAGGCTCTCGGGGCCTTTCTTGACCTGCACGCCGGCTGGATTTCATTCAGCCTCAGCCCCCCTCCACGCCTCTGCCCCTCACCACCTCGTACCTGAGCGCCAGTCGCACCAAATGACTCGCGGGTGCCCGCCTGAATGTGCCAGGACCTGGCCCACTTCCCGCACTTCTATACCCGGATGCCCCTTGGCCTGGGGTGTGCCCATCTCCCGTGGCACCCCGCCCCCCACAGCTTACTTGAAATCATTTACAGTGCAGCTCGGAGAGGTGCCCTCTGACCATCATCCCATCCTGTGGAGTCTGGAGCCCGTCGGTTGCCCCATCACACACGTGTGTCTTTGTACCACACTTACTTCCCGGCAGTGTTTCTGCCTTGGGCTTGCGTGCATCCTGAAGGTTGGTCTCCTTGAGCACATGGGTCAGGTTTTATTCCGAAGCCTATCAGCTTCTGTCAAACCCAGCATATGGCAGGCCCTCAAAACATGACGAATGAATGAATGAGGGTCAACAGTCCTCAAAAGTCCTACCATGGGGGCGCCTGGGTGGCGCAGTCGGTTAAGCGTCCGACTTCAGCCAGGTCACGATCTCGCGGTCCGTGAGTTCGAGCCCCGCGTCGGGCTCTGGGCTGATGGCTCAGAGCCTGGAGCCTGTTTCCGATTCTGTGTCTCCCTCTCTCTCAGCCCCTCCCCCGTTCATGCTCTGTCTCTCTCTGTCCCAAAAATAAATAAACGTTGAAAAAAAAAAATTAAAAAAAAAAAAAAAAGTCCTACCATGGTGCTTAGAATTCGGATTATATATTCTCAAGATATATATCTTTACATACGCTTATATAAGGATGTATGTATAAAGATCTATGGTCTTGGGGCACCTGGGTGGCTCAGTTGGTTAAACATTGACTCTTGATTTCAGCTCAGGTCATGATCTCATGGTCATGAGATCAAGCCCCACGTCGGGCTCCATGCTGAGTGTGGAGCCTGCTTAAGATTCTCTCTTGCCCTCTGCCCCTCTCCCCACCTGGTGATCGCTCTCTCTCTCTCTCTCTCTCTCTCTCTAAAAAAAAATAACTTACTTCATACAGATATAGGGTCCTCTCTCTCTAGGTTTATTTACATATGAGAAAATCATTCTGAAAGCTGCTTGGTCACTGTGACCTAGCCATAGCAGTGTTTAGTGAGGGGTCTTCTAGAAACCAGAGCCTGATGCTTTGTGAGACACAAATATAGGGCAGGAAAATTGTGGTAAAAGGAAAATGAGACAAGGAAAGGTTTAAGGCAATGTATCAGCATGCTGGCTACTGTTCATGACCACCACAAAGAGGCAGAGCAGATCTTTGAGGGGGTGTTTACTTGGCATGCGGCATGCGTCCAGGAAGGCTGTCTAGAGAAGACAGTGAGGGAACCAGTCTGCCCAGCTTCCACCAACCTCTGGTCTCCCATTGGTCGGAGATCACCCCGTGGGGGGTTAACTCTCCCACAGTTTTACAAAAAAGGAATTTAAGTTGCAGTAGAGGCATCAGAGGAAATGCCAAAGGTGGGTGCCGTATACAAGTAGCCTTTCACAGGGCGCACTACAGAGCAGTGTCCCTCAAACTGTGTTGAGTGACATTTAAAAAAAATTTTCCAACCTATGACGGGCAGATGATTGTGTGACACGCAAGAAAAATGATTTACTTGAGAAATGACATTCCCAAAAAACCTGCAACATACACTCCGAGTACAACTGCTACAGAACATGTGAGTCACTCTTGGCGGGGACCAGAGGGAAGCTTTATGGCAAAGTAAATGTAAAAACACTGTGTGCTTCCTGTCGCCTGCTCCCTGGGCGTCCCTGCAGGTCCTGGGTTGTGAGATAGTCTGCAGTATGAGAACAGGAAGTAGCGAGAGGGGACGTCCTTGCCTTGTACTTGACCTTCACGGGAAAACTCCAGGTTTCTTACTGTGAAGTATGATAGCTATAGTTTTTTGCAGATATTCTTTTTTTTTTTTTTTTTGAAGTTTATTTTTTATTTATTTTTGGAGACGGCGATAGAGAGCGAGCAGGGGGGGGAAAGCAGAGAGAGAGGAAGACAGAATCCCAAGCAGGGTCCGCGCTGTCAGCACAGAGCTCAGGAACAGTGAGATCGAGATCGTGACCTGAGCCGAAATCGAGAGTCGGCCACTGAACCGACTAAGCCACCCACGTGGCTAGATATTCTTTAGATATTCTTTATCGAGTTGAGGAAGTCCCCCTCTATTCCTCGTTTCCTGACAGCTTTTATCATGAATGGGTCTTGGGTTTTGTCAAATGCTTTTTTCTGTATCTATTGATATGATCGTGTGTTTTTTCTTTTTGAGCCTGTGGATGCGACGGAGTACATTAACTGATTTTTTAATATTGTGCCAGCTTTGCATACCTGGGATAAACCCCATCTGGTCTTGGTGTATAATCTTTTTTACACATTGTAGGTTTTGACTTGCTAATATTTTACGGAGGATTTTTACAACTGTGTTCATGAGAGATACCGGTCTGTAGTTTTCTTCTGAAGTCTTTGTCCGGTTTGGTATTCAGGTGAGAAGAGTTCAGCTTCTATCCTCGGAAAGAAACTGGAGACTCGGTGTAATTTCTTCCTTAAATGTGTGGAAGAATTCACAAGTGAACCTGTCTGAACCTGGTGCGTACTGTTTGGGGAGATTATTAATTATTGGCTCAATTTCTTGAATGGATATGGGCCTATTCAGTTCGTCTGTCTCCTCTTCTGTGGGTTTTGGTACCTGTGTCTTTCGAAGAATTGGTCCGTTTCATCTAGATGTTTAGATTTGCGGGCATGCGGTTGTTCATCATCATAAAGGACGATTCCTTTATCATCCTTTTAGTGTCCGTGGCCTCTGTAGTGCTGTCTCCTCTGTCATGCCTAATCTCAGCAATCTATGTTCTCTTTCTTTCTTAGACAGTCTGGCTAGGGGCTTGTTGATTTTATTGATATTTTCAAGGGACCAATTTTTAGTGTCATTGATTTTCTCTGCTGATTTCCTGTTTTCAATTTCATTAACTTTTGCTTTAGTTCTTATCATTTCTTTTCTTCTGCCTACTTTGGATTTAATTTGCTTTTCCTTGTCCAGTTTCCCCAGGTGCAAACTTATTGATTTTAGATCTTCTCTTCTAATAAATGTAGTTAATGCTATACATTTCCCTATAAGCACTGCTTTTGTTGCGTCTCACACATTTTGAGGTAAACATCTATTTCAATGTCTTTGGAAAGTTCTTCTTTGACCCATGTATTATTTAGAAGGGTGTTGTATAATGTTCGCATATTTTGAGATTTTTCTAGTTGTCTTTCTGGTACTGACATAATGGGTTGAAACCCATTAAGGTCTGAGAGCAGACGCTGCATGATTTCTATTGTTTTAAATTTGTTAAGTTCTGTTTCATGGCCCAGAACGTGTTCTATCTTGGTGAATGTCACATGCGAGCTTGAGAAGAATGTGATTCGCTGTTGTTGGATGAAGTAGTCTACAAACGTCAATTGTATCCAGATGATTGACCCGTATTGTTGATTTCAACTCTGTCCTTAGTTGTCTTCTGCCTGCTGGATCTGTCCACTTCCGAGAAGGGGGGTGTTGAAGTCCCCTGTGTCATCCCATGTGAAGTCCCATGAGTCACTCTGACAGTGAATTCATCTATTCCTTCTATCAGTTTTTGCTTCATGCAGTTTGATGCTCTGTTACTAGGCACATACACAGTAAAGATCTGATGCCTTGGGGAGTCTGGGTGGCTCAGTCAGTTATGGTCCAACTTCGGCTCAGGTCATGATCTTGCAGTTCATGAGTTCAAGCCCCACATTGGGCTGTCTGATGTCAGCACAGAGCGTGGTTCAGACCCTCTGCCCCCCTTTCTCCCTGCCCCTCCCCTCTCAAGCACGCTCATGTGCACTCTCTCTCTCTCAAAAATAAATAAACATTAAAAAAAATTTTTTAAGATGTGACCCCTTTATCATTATGTAATGCCTTTTTTAAAATCCCTGATAACTTTCCTTATTTTGAAGTTGCTCTGTCTGAAATAGAGCCACCCTCACTTTCTTTAAAAAAATTTTTTTTAACGTTTATTCATTTTTGAGAGAGAGAGACAGAGCCTGAGTTGGGGAGGGGTAGAGAGACGGGGAGACACAGAATCCGAAGCAGGCTCCAGGCTCTGCGCTGTCAGCACAGAGCCCGATGCGGGGCTCGAACCCACTGACTACGATATCATGACCTGAGCTGAAATTAGATGCTCAACCGACTGAGCCACCCAGGCACCCCTCTTACTTTCTTAGTGTTAGCGTGGTATATTTTAAAGACTTTAACATATTAATCATTTTTGTTTCAAATTCCCAGTCCGATAATTCCAATCTCCCTGCCATACCTGGTTCTGATGCTTGTTCTGTCTGTTAAAATTGTGGGTTTTGCCTTTTGGTTTGTCTGGTAATTTTTTTTTCTTGATAGTTGGTCACGATCGGCCTTTAGTAATGTGGTTGCTGAGGTGTGTGGGGGGGGGGGCATTCTATAGTCCTATGATTAGGTCCAGTCTTTAAGCAAGCCTGCACCCCTGGATGTGAGCCTCACGAGTGTTTCTAATGTTTTCCTTCTCCTCCCTTAATGGAGAGAGGATGGCCGGAGTGGGCTAGAGTTGGACATTTCTCTCCCCCAGGTCAGTTAGGCTCTCATTAACCAGTTTCCCCTGAGGGCAGGCATTGTTAAAAAGAGCATAAGGCTCTGGGTTATTTCAAAATAGTTCTTTTTTTTTAATGTTTATTTATTTTTGAGACAGAGAGAAACAGAGCATGAACGGGGGAGGGTCAGAGAGAGAGGGAGACACAGAATCTGAAACAGGCTCCAGGCTCTGAGCTGTCAGCACAGAGCCCGATGCGGGGCTCGAACTCACAGACCGCGAGATCATGACCTGAGCCGAAGTCGGAAGCTCAACCGACTGAGCCACCCAGGCGCCCCTCAGAATAGTTCTTTTCCCCTCTCCCTGCAAGAAGCGCTTAAGGATTTTTCTCCAAAATTTACTGCAGGAACCTGGTCAAGCTCTTGGAGGAAAATCTCACAATATTGTGGGGGTCCCCCTATGACTGGGTCTCCCTGAAGTTTTCATTCTCAGACTTGCCCACACAGAACCTCCAACGATTTGTCAATAACAGCTCAGGTTCTCTTACCCCCCGCACTGGTTTCTAAGATGGTTTCCACTCACGAGTCTCCACCCTGGGAAGCTGTGACTCTCTGTATTCATCCGACTGTCTCTACCAACTTGGGGGTTGTGGTTTGCCCTGTGTCCTCAGCTCTCTTACAGATCCCAGAAAAGTTGTTGGTTTTTCAGTCTGTTTAGCTTTTTACTTGCACATGCAGAACCAGAAACCAGCAGTCCTTGCCTTTTTTAAAGTAAAACATGTTAAAGTAATAGATAAATAAGTGTAAAATCTACATTTTAAAAGTGCCATAAAGTTGAAAAACAAATGACGGCTGGGGGAAAAGTATTTTCAATTCACATTCCATACAAAGTCCAATTTCCTTAATAGAAAATGGACAGACGACAAGAATACGATTTGAAAAATAAATACAAATGCCTTTTAAGTATTTAAAAAGATGCTTAAATGTGTACAAAGTATTCAGAAAGTGCTTATTTAACTGCTACCTGTTGTTTGTATTGTTATTATTACCTTTTCAAATAAATGCAAAGGAAAGCTATGAGATTTCATGTTTTATTTTTCAGATTGGCAAAGATTTTTAAAAAACTGGCTAACATCTATTGGCAAAGGTATGCGCATTTCCACATTGTTGCTGAGGGTGTAATTTGATATAGTTTGTTTGGAAAGAAATTAGCAATATCTATCAAGATTTAAAAGACCTATATCCCTGATCGAGCAATTTCAATTCTAGGATTGACCCCTCAGATATATGTGTGCCCAGATATGTGGGTAGAAGAATGTTAACTGCAGAATCTTTAGTTAGTGTAAAAATCTGGAAACACATACACAACCTGATACAGCAATATAATAAAATACTATCTAACTTTTTAAAAGAATAAGGTGGGCCTATAGCATGGCCATGGAGAGATTTTGAAGATATAATATGAAGGGGGATAAGTACAGAAAACAGACTATGCAACTGTTTATGTCAAAAAAGGTGTAGGGGGCGTCTGGGTGGCTCAGTCGGTTAAGAGTCCGACTTCAGCTCACGTCATGATCTCGCGGTTCATGGGTTCGAGCCCCGCATCGGGCTCTGTGCTGACAGCTCGGAGCCTGGAGCCTGCTTGGGATTCTGTGTCTCCCTCTCTCTCTTTCCCTCCCCCACTCACTAGGACCATCTTGGAACCCTAGTGCCTCTCAGAGCTCACAGAGCCGTCCCTACTCCACTCTGAGTTCTTTACAGCTGCCCCCTAAATAAGCCAAATCTCATGTCCCCACTCTAGCAAAACCCATGGACCGCTTTCCCTCCTTGAGCTTGAGAAATCTCTTTCCTGCTCTCCCTTCTCCAAAATATTGCTTCTCTCCCCCAGAGACGCCTAGCATAATGGGTTGAGATTTTCCCAAAGGAGAGGATGAGAGGATGTTCTCAAGCGGCCTCTAAAAACCGATTCTACAACACCCACCTCTCTTCAGGCAGACGAGTATGGAGGGCCTGTCTCCCTGCCTAGAATGAAGACAGTCAACATTTCTGACAAAAATGAAATTACCATCTCAACATACACTCCTGACGCACCTACAAGGGAAGAATCGCTATCGGTAGAGGTTGTGTCCTCTCCCCAAGAGAGTATTTGTCATCGGAGGCCTCGGGTCCAGAGAGAGGAACAATGGAGATTCAGTCTATGGTCCGAGAATCATAGCTGACCGAAGCTAATGATCTCAGGTCCAGGTAGAATAGAACTGTGCTGGTCCAAACTCGTGTTGGAAATAGGGTTGGAGCCGGAGGAGGCTGGGGAACACTGTCAGACCATGATTGGAGGAAGAGAGTGGGAGAAAAGGTTGGGTAGAAGCATCCTAAATTGTTAGGCAGTCGTGTAGTTTTTTTTTTTTTTACATAAATGTTTATTTATTTATTTTTGAGAGAGAGCACGAGGGCAAGTGGGGTAGGGCCGGAAAGAGAGGGAGACAGAGGATCGGGAGCGGGTCCAGGGCTATCAGCACGGAGCCCGACATGGGGCTTGAACCCATGAACTACGAGATCGCGACCTGAGCCCAAGTCGGACGCTTAGCCTACGGAGCCACCCAGGCGCCCCCTAAATTGCCATGCGGTTAATGGATGTTTCAAGAAGACCAACTGGGAGGCCTTGAGCCAAAGTCAGAAGATGCAAGAATTCTAGGCCTTTCAGGAAGAGATCTGCCTTAGTAGCCCTGCCACTCGTCACTGGCAGAAGCAGTCCCTACATGGATGTGGTGATGGGAGTGCAAGACTGAGCAGCCGCAGCCCCGGGGAAGTCATGCTGCTCTGTAAAGATCTCCAGGGGCCTACGCATGACTACCACGAGACTACTGTCCAGGCCGCAAAGGGAAGAGCCTGGGAGCATGTATGGCAGAAGGACAAAGATCTTAAGGAAGAAAAGCCTTCCCCTTCCACACATGTCCCCCCGATGAGGAAAATAAAAAGGACCTGAGGTTTAAGGGTGGTTTTAAGAGGCAGCACGGGGTGATGGAAAGACCACTGGCTTGACAGTTGGCGGAAGGTTCTGAACGAAGATGCAGCCAGCAATGCCACGACAGGACGAGAAAACTTTGCTCACCTGGTTACTGTCTTTGCAAGGGCTCCAAGACACTTACGCCGTGGATATCTTCAGAGTCTTTGATAAAACTGTTATTCTGCAGGCCCTGTCCTCCCCTGCCCTCTCTTCATGGATATAGAATCCAAGGGCAGGGAGCGGACACTTTGAGTGGCACCCTCTCCTCTCCACCCCGGCGGACATGGTGTTGACTTCTGTCTGCCAGCCTGCCGCCCTTCTCCCTCGGGGTAAGTCCTTCCTCAGGGGGCTCCTCAGCCCCTCATGTAGACCAGCCCCTAGAGATAAACCCCTAGTTCTCCAGCCACGTCCCTCCGTGTCCGTATCGGAGACCATTTATTCTTATCTTGCTGCGGGAAGCTGGACGCTGTTCCGGCTTTTTCTAAAGCCCAGCTTCTCTCAAAACACTTCCCAAAGGGAATCCCGAATAAAAACTTGTCTGAGGAGACCCTGCTTCATTGCCCCGTTTCTACCTCTTCCTGAAACAGGGAGAAGGGAGAGGAATGGCAGCACCCTCCATGGCCACTCACCTCCATCCAAGTGAGGCTCTGGAGCTGGAGCACTTTTAAGGGCCGTTCCCTGAGAAATAGAGACAGAGAACCATTAAAAGCTAGTGTCATCCTTCTGTGACGTTGCCAGGCCTCTCCACTGAAGCAGAAAAAAAAAAATCCGAATGCTTTTGGTATCGTTAACAGGGACGAGGGTTTAAGAACAGAAGGACAAACGCAGAGCCTTGCCTACCGGGGGAAATATTTTTCCCCGTGTGGGTTTGGATGGTACTGTCTTCAGGAAAAATCTAACGTTTGTCTTCAAGGAAGGCTCTTATGTAACTGGTCAACCAGTGAAGCCATGGGCTACAGCAATTCTCACTGGTGGAAAGATCGAGAATGAACCAAGCACCAATATGCACTGCCAACCATAGCACCCAAGCTCTTCCTTTCCCTAGAATACGCAACACTGGGCCGACTTCAGCTTTTCTGCCCATCTGGCTAAAGCACAGAGTGACAGAAAGATCACAGGACTAAGGAAGGAGCCAGAAGTGAGAGCTCCTCCTCTGGAATGAAGTAGGGCTTCCCTAATGGATCTTAGGACAGTGGCTTTTATAAATCCTGCCTCAACAAGTGAAAAACAGAACTAGCCTGCAATCCGGCAATGGCATTACTGGATATTTACCCAAAGAATACAAGAACACTGATTCCAAAGGGATACATGCGCCCCTATGTTAATAGCAGCATTATTTATAATCGCCAAGATACAGAAGCAGCCTAAGTGTGCATCGATTGATGAATGGAAAACGAAGATGTGGTATATATAAACAATGGAATATTATTCAGCCATAAGAAAGAACGAAATCTCGGCCATTTGCATCAACGTGGATGGAGTTGGACGGTATCATGCTAAGCGAAATAAAGTCAGAGAAGGACAAATACCATATGCTTTCACTCATACGTGGAATTTAAGAAATAAAACAAACAAGCAAAGCGGAAAAATGAGAGAGACACAAACCAAGAAACGGACTCTTAGTTATAGAGAATAATCTGATGGTTCCCAGCGAGGAGGTGAGTGGGGAGACGGGGAGTAAGGAGGGCATCTGTTGTGATGAGCACCAGGTGATACATGGGAGTGGTGATTCACTATATTGTACACCTGAAACTAATATGACACTGTATGTTAAACTGGAATTAAAAACTTTTAAGATAGGTGGATGGATGGATGGATGGATGGATGGATGGATAGGTAGGTAGGTAGGCAGATAGACAGATACATACATACATAGATACATACATAGACAGATACATACATACAGATACATACATACATACACAGATACATACATAGACAGAGAGTTAGATATTAGATAGAATCCTGCCATATGCAACAACATGAAGGACCCTAAAGGACATGTAAGTGAAATAGACTAAACACAGAAGGACAAATACTACATGATTCCACTTATGTGAAGTATCGAAAATAGTCAAACCCAGGGGTGCCTGGGTGGCTGAGTCAGTTAAGCATCTGACTCTTGATTTTGGCCCAGGTTATGATCTCATGGTTTGTGAGCTTGAGCCCTGCATCGGGCTCTGGGCTGACAGCATAGAGCCTGCTTAGGATTCTCTCTCTCCCTCTCTCTCTCTCTCTCTCTGCCCCTGCCCCACTTATGTGCGCTCTCTCTCTCTCATAAATAAATAAATAAATATATAAATAAATAGTCAAATCCATAGAAACAAGGAGTAGAATGGTGGTTGCAGGGACCAGGGAGAGTGGGAAACGGGGAGCCTCTGTCCAGTGGCTATAGTTTCAATCATGCAAGATGGATACATTCTAGAGATTGCTGTACGGCATTGTACCTACAGTTAATGACACCGTACAATACGTTTAAAAATTTAAGAGGGTAGATCTCATGCTCAATATTCTTGCCACAATAAAAAAAAATGCAAACGGAGACCAAAATATGTTTGATGAATGCGTATGAGTAAGTAAATAAATAAACACATAAATACATTTATTAAAAAAAAAATTAAGCCCTATGCACATCAACTGGTTCTAGTCCTGAGTGCAATAACAGATCACAGCACCAGGATCTATCAAGGACCCAAATGAAACACCAGTATTCATTTTTTTGAACTCAGTAGAGGCTAAAAAGAAAAATCGGGTCCCCATAAAAGCAGCTCTAACTTTCCTACGTCATCTAGCACAATCCTCGGAATATAATAGATATACAATAAATATTTGCTCTGGGCTTCATTAGTTTTCCTTCGCATTGAATGTTAATGTATCTGGGTTTATACTTGTGGCCGGTTTCCTCAGTTACAAGTCCTGGATAAAATCTCTTAGAAAACGTAAACATCATGAAAATTTCACCCCGTGGCTTTCAACTCCCTGAGGTCACTGGAGTCAGTCCTTCGCGTCTCCTGGCCAAGTACAAATGAGCTCTTAGATCTGATGGTGGTTCCAGGCCCGCGCTCTTCTTTTCCCGAATAATCCTTGAACTGTGATTTGGAATAACCATAGGGCTGTTATCGGCAGCGGAAGGGAGTGCAGGGGGAAAGCTGTGAGCAGTCTTGGTGGGTTGGCAGCTGCTGGGATTTTCTCTCAGTGCAGCAGTTGTGGGGAGTTCTATGTTTCTGCACAGACACATTCCCTTGGCAAACAGACTGTTCTTTTTGATTCCTGCCTCCAACAGACTGGCGGCAGTGTGCGCAGGAAGGCAGAGACCTGCTCCTCCAGGAATGTGAGCCAGCCCCTAGGGACGCAGGGCCCACGCCGAACCTCAAAAAAGCCTCCGAAAGGTGTGGATGAACGCACAAATGAAAAGGGGTGCGTGCGTATCTTCCTTTAAAAGGAAGGAAATCCTGACACCTGCTATACCGTGGATGAACCTTGAAGACATTACGCTAAGTGAAATAAGCCAGTCACAAAAAGACAAATACTGTATGATCTGTTCATATGCGGTACAGAGAACGTCAAACTCAGAGAGATAGAAGGTAGAACAGCCAGGGGCTGGGGCGGGGGGAGTTATTATTTACATTAACGGGTACAGAGGTCCCACTTGGGAAGATGAAAACAAAATAAAGGTGGGGGGTAGTGGTTGTTACACAACAATGTGACTATTTTATGTCACTGAACTGTAGGCTCTATTTTTTTTTTTTCCAACGTTTATTTATTTTTGGGACAGAGAGAGACACAGCATGAACGGGGGAGGGGCAGAGAGAGAGAGAGACACAGAATTGGAAGCAGGCTCCAGGCTCTGAGCCATCAGCCCAGAGCCCGACGCGGGGCTCGAACTCACGGACCGCGAGATCGTGACCTGGCTGAAGTCGGACGCTTAACCGACTGCGCCACCCAGGCGCCCCTAGGCTCTATTTTTTTTAAGTGTATTTATTTTGAGAGACACAGAGCACAAGCGAGGGAGGGCAGAGAGGGAGGGTGAGAGAGAGAATCCCAAGCAGACTCCGTGCTGTCACCACAGAGCCGGATGTGGGGCTTGAACTCAGGAAGCCTCAAGATCATGACCTGAACCGGAACCAAGAGTCAGAAGCTCAACCAACTGAACCACCCAGGTGCCCCTGAACGGTACACTTTAAAATGGTTAAAAACTTCCCAAATTTTTATGTCGTGTAACTTTCACATTATGTATATTTTACCATGTTAAAAATATTATATTTATTTGATAATTTTATGAATCAGAAAATCTTTCTCGGGGCGCCTGCCTGGCTCAGTTGCTCATTTGGTTAAGGGACCGACTTCGGCTCAGGTCATGATCTCACGGTTTGTGAGTTCGAGCCCCGCGTCAGGCTCTCTGCTGTCAGCGCAGGACCCACTTCAGATCCTCTGTGTACCCACCCCTGCCACTCCCCTGCTTACAGTTTCTCTCTCAAAAATAAACATTAAAAAGAAAAAATCTTTCTTGGGGCTCCTGGGTGACAATCGGTCAAGTGTCCGACTTCGGCTCAGGTCATGATCTCGTAGCTTGTGAGTTCAAGCCCTGCATCAGGCTCTGTGCTGATGGCTCAGAGCCTGGAACCTGCTTCGGATTCTGCGTCTCCCTCTCTCTCTGTCCCACCCCTGCTCACACTCTGTCTCTCTCTCTCTCCTTCAAAAATAAACATTTAAAAAAAATCTTTTTTAATCTTCCTCTCTCCTTCCCCCACCTCACTCTTTTCCTATACCTCATCTCAAATTCTCCGTTAAATCTGAATGTTTGGCACATATGTGTCACTTAAAATACGCAGGTGTGGGTCCAAGATGTCACGATTTTAAATAGCAAGAAACAGGGCCCCTGGGTGGCTCAGTCAATTAAGTGTCTGACTCTTGGTGTCGACTCAGGTCATGATCTCACAGTTTGGGAAGTTTGAGCCCTGCGTCTGGCCCTACACTGGCGTCGAAGAGCCTGCTTGGGCTTCCCCCTCTCTCCCCCTCTCGCTGCACCTCCCCTGTTTGTGCTATCTCTGTCTCTCTCAAAATAAATAAATAAACTTAAAAAAAAAAAAAAAGCAAGAAAAAGTAAGGCTTACTACTTCCCCATGTTTCAGAGCTGGTGACCCAGGGATGAACTTTATAACCTACCATCCCTCCCAGGGGAGAGGTCACAGAGCTCAGCCTCCATCCTGGCAACACGTAAGTACCCTTTCTGCCAGATGAAGCAGTTGGTTGCAAACATGAACTCCTTGAGTAGGCATTTCAGGATAGCCCTGGAAGAAGGAAAAAAAAGTCTATGACGAAAAACAGGTCAAACCAGTAAACAGAAAACAGCGTCGGTTCCCCTATTTCTACTGGGACATACCCAATGCCTTTAGATAATCAGATCTGACTCTGAGTCCCCCTCTGTCCCAGAAAGGGGCCCCTCTCCCTGTCCATAGTCTCTTCTCTGAACCTCTCACCCTTCCCCACCGTATATTCCATTCCCAGCCTTCCTGAACTTAGAGCTTGAGTCTCATTTTCTCACCTCATCATTGGGTAATAACCCTTGGCATCACATATGGCTTTGGCATCGCCTTGGTTTAGTTTGGTTTTTGCCTCGTTCACCACAACATAGTTTCCCCCCCCCCAGCATTTGGCCACCAGGACCTGGGATCTGTCCTTCTTCCAGGAACTCGTGAGTAGTGTCCCGGCAGACTCCCCTAGCCTGGCAGACACCTTCTCACTTTTTCTGTTTCTTCGGCCATGTTGCCGGGGCAACCGGAACATCAGCCCAACCAATCTTAGGCGCGGGCTGTGTGGACAAGAAAGCATGGCAGTTATCGTGTAGACATGTTTATGCCTGGTATGCCATGTGACAGTGACGGTAACAGGTCATGTGTCTGGACATGACCTTGATACTTCAGACATGTCACCATGCAATCCTAAAAACAGGATTTTTTTTTTTTTAATTGAAGATGGAGAGCAAAAAAGGAAATGGCCTTAAACTGGAAAGATCGGGGCGCCCGGGTGGCTCAGTCGGTTGGGCGGCCGACTTCGGCTCAGGTCGTGATCTCACAGTCCATGAGTTCGAGCCCCGTGTCGGGCTCTGTGCTGACAGCTCAGAGCCTGGAGCCTGCTTCGGATTGTCTCTCTCTCTGCCCCTCCCCTGCTCATGCTCTGTCTCTCTCTGTCTCAAAAATAAATAAAAACATTAAAAAAAATTTTTTTAAAAACCTGGAAGGATCAAGAAGAACATCTAGAGGGGAAAAAAAATCAACACTACGAGGGAGGTAGATTTCTTTCACAGTAGAAATAAGAGAAGAAATGGAATTTGGGGAAAATAGGCACAAAAAAAAAAAAATCCAGTCCAGATGAAAAATGAACTCAGGGCTGAGCAGACTGAACCAATTCATCTTGGGGAGGCAGCATAGTATAGTACAAGTGGCTGTGGACCTGGGAACCAGGCATTTCTAGATTCAAACCCAGCTCTGCTGCCTACTGTTCGGGCAAGTTACTTATCCCCAGTAAGCCTCAGTGTGCTTACCTGTGGTAACACCACCCACCTCATGAGTTTGGGAGAATTACAAGAGACGACATTCACAAGCAATTCCTCGCAATGCCTGACACAGAGTAAGTTCTCAATTAAAGATAATGCTAATTGTAATTAGTCCAAATGAAGCACCGAGTGAAAAATCAGAGAGAGAGAACTAGAGACCAGAGAAATTAAGTCACGTAACGGACTGAAGTTTTCATCATAGAAAAACAGATTCAAGAGCTGAATCTGTGAGTCTTGAACAGATTCAAGAGTTGAATCTGTGATGGGCTGTCATGTGGCAAGTGGGCTTAAAAGTGTTTTGCTTTCGGGGCACCTGGGTGGCTCGGTCAGTCAAGCGTCCGACTTCGGCTCAGGTCATGATCTTGTGGTTCGTGGATTCGAGCCTCACATCGGGCTCTCTGCTGTCAGTACAGAGCCCGCTTCGGATCCTCTGTCCCCTCTCTGCCCCTCCACCCCGCACACACTATTTCTCTCTCTGTCTCTCGAAAGAGAAATAAACATTTAAAAAAAGAGTGTTCTGGTTTCTTCCAATGGCTGGATTTTAGATCCAAGATGAAAGGTAAAGGGAGACAAAGTGTAGCTCAACAGAGAGAAAACTTTCTGACATTCCCAAGCACCAGAGTTGCCCTGGCAAAAAAAAAGATGACCTTTGGCAGGACTGTCGTCACAGAATTCAGGCCCGGAACTGGATGTTTGTGAAGGTTCCTTGCAGCATTGGGCTTCAGCTATGTCCTATCACTTATCATAAATATGACCAAATAATATTGATCATTTTTTATAGCTTATTTTTTGAGTATCCTGGTGGGGTAAGAGGAGAGGAAAGGGGGTACAAAGAAGCAGAGAATAATAGTTGAAATATTTGCTTTTGAAATATTTGCAGTATCCTTGGGCAAACAAGATACGTGATTCGATTTAATTCTATAAATATTTATCAGAGCTGACTTTGAGGTGAAGCCCATGCTTGTCTGTAGAAATTCAGGGAGGAACTGAGACAGCCCCAAGGATCCTAGAGATGCATACATTAAAGCAAACAGTATAAAACAACAAAATGGTGTATGCTGAGGGCTGAGTTATTTGCATGAGTTCTGCACGCATTCGGAAGAAGGAGAAATCCTTTATTTGAGCAGGAGCGTAATTATGTATAAGCGATAATGCCTTGGTGAATATTTTGTACACATAGCTCTCCTGACTAATCTCAAGACAATGTGTTTGTATTCTGACACGAGGCCTTGCTGCGAGCAAGGCTATAGGACAGAAGAAACAGGCAGGAAAAACGGTAAGTCCTTCTGCCTTAACGAGTAGTGACAGTGAAGGCAGGGGGTTGGGAAACCAGGAAGTGAGCAAAGGGTCTCCTTCTGGATATAACAGTGAACAAAAACAACATCATGGACAAAGCGTTCATTTTTTAATTTTTTTAAATTTATTTTTGAGACAGTGAGAGACAGAGCATGAGCAGGGGAGGGGCAGAGAGAGAGGGAGACACAGAATCTGAAACAGGCTTCAGGCTCTGAGCTGTCAGCACAGAGCCTGACGCAGGGCTTGAACTCACAGACCGCGAGATCATGACCTGCGCCGAAGTCAGATGCTCGGCCGACTGAGCCACCCAGGCGCCCCGAAGCTTTCATTTTTTAAGTTTGGTTGCTTTGTTATTGTGTAGGCAACTTAAAGATGACTCAATCCTTTGATTAGTTCCCATTGCTTCCGATCTGTCTCAATTACATCGCAGCTGTTTCCTGGCGAGAATGTCCATCTTCCTTAGGGAAAGGAGAAATGAATGAGAAAGGGAGTAATGTTTTTTGAGCCTGGACGTCAGACACGTTACACACTTTATCCTAGTTGCTCCTGAAAACAGTGATGTGCGTGTCATCACGACCTCCACTTAACGCAGAAACTGACAACTAAGAGCGGAAGCAACTCGCCCAGGCGGGGAGGAAGGAATTCAAATTCAGATCTGTCTGGTTCCAAAGCACACGGTTTAGAGCTACCCTGCGCTGTGTTCCCATTATGCGGACGGTGATGACCGCTGATGCTGGTGGTGGTGATAGAGATGATGGTGGTGATGACGGGGAGGACATGGGATGCAATAAGCTGATGAACCGAGTGGCACATTCATTGTGTTCTCATGGTTCTAGCAACGGAAACAAGACAATGTTAATAACCAACACAAGAGGGACCTGTAACACCAGACTACAGGAAAATAGAGCCGGCTGAAAACCGCCTGCCCACTCTCGAATCCCAGGAGAGAAGCAATCTAGGCGATACAGTGGTCGCCAATTTGCCCAGTTCAAGATTTCATTTTTATCCTTAACTGATTTAAAAGTCAACTATCATCCTTGGGTAAAATATAAAGGAGTCTGTTAACCAGACATTAAGGAATGTGACCATTGCCTTCACCAAAACGACCCTTGGTTTCATCAGACCTGAGTTTATTATTATTTTACTTTGTTTAGATGTATTTATTCCTTAGATTAAATAGAGAAACTTCATTTTCATGCAAAAGACGATTTGTAAGTAAACAATCTGAGACACCTATTTGGAGTGGGAACACGGCATGTTCTAGTGTTAAGCCCAATGACAAACCCAACATTCTCATTAAAGCAAAGATAGTCAAATAAGGTCACCGTGCTCCCAGCTGAGCTGTGTGTTCTTAGGGTGGGGGAGAGGGAGAGGGAGAGGGAGAGGGGGAGAATGAAAGAAAGCCAGAGGAAAGGGAAAATAAAATGAGAAACAGATGGTCTTTGATTTCCAAACCGGAAAAAAAAAGTTCTTTTTTTTTTTTGGTTGTTTACCATTTGTAATCTGAACCAAAAACAGGAGGTAGATACAATTGCCTTCAAGTGACAACTCACAGAACGGACGGCTGAAAGTCAATGCCAGCAACTCCCTCTGGCTTGGAGCAGGGTAAGGGGGAGCCCTGGGGTGTTCTGCCCCACCCCACACGTGGTCCTAACCACAGGCTTCTGCTGGCCCCCTAGCCTTCCAGTTTAGGGCTTTGTTTGGGCTGACTGGGAACCAGCCTTGCTTGCGGGGTTCACACTCAGCCCGATCTGCGGCATGAGGAGTGCAGAGACACCTGGTCCCAAACGTAATCAAGTGCGGGTGATGTGTCTTCTAGTTCTGAAGAGAGGGATCAATGCCTTTCAAGCTCCACTTTGTCTTTCCAGCTTGCTACCACGCTGGCTTTTCAGATGCAACACATCCAAAACTAATTTCACAAACCCCTCTCCTCCTGCCCCCAATTAAGTTTCTCTTCTCGAGGATCCGATTTCTGAGAATGGCACTGTCTTTGTCTTTGAGACTCAAACATTTTTCATTCACTCCCTGTATCAAAGTCATTTCTGATCCTCTACAAGGTATAGATTTACCTCCAAACTAGCTCTGGAATTTCATTTCTCATTTTCAACTGCATCACCAACAACCTATTCAATGTCCTCACTTGGGTTTTTGTAACATTATGATCAATCTCTCTATATCCCTGAAACGATGCTGACTTTGCATCAGAGGGAGGACAATCCTATGGTCTTTCAGTGTTGATGTAATTCGTTCTTATTATGACTTAATGTATTTATTATTATTTAAATATATTTATTTCAATTTAAATAGATGCCAACATAAAATTAATTGTGAATATTTTTACCTGTAGTTCGTATACAGTAAAATTAAAACATTTTACCTTAAATTAAATAGACATGCAAAACTAATGAAACATTCATTTTAATGCAATGTATTGTTTTACTGAAAGTAACTTTGAGTTACTGTCACATTGTTTAAGAATAATCACTTCTTGGGGCTACTGGGTGGCTCAGTCGGTTAAGCGTCCGACTTCAGCTCAGGTCACGATCTCGCGGTCCGTGAGTTCGAGCCCCGCGTCGGGCTCTGGGCTGATGGCTCAGAGCCTGGAGCCTGCTTCGGATTCTGTGTCTCCTTCTCTCTCTGCCCCTCCCCCGTTCATGCTCTGTCTCTCTCTGTCTCAAAAATAAATTAAAAAACGTTAAAAAAGAAAATTAAAAAAAAAAGAATAATCACTTCTTGGGGGTGCCTGGGCAGCTCGGTCGGTGAAGCATCAGACTCTTGATCTCAGCTCAGGTCATGGTCTCCAGGTTCATGAGTTTGAGCCCCCACGTCAGGCTCTGTGCTGACATCACAGAGCCTGCTTAGGATTCTCTCTCTTCTGCTTGTGCTCTCCCTCCCTCCCTCTCTCTCTCAAAATAAATAAATAAACTTAAAAAAATATTAAAAGAATAATCACTTCTGAAACTGTCACCGGATGATTTTTTAATAGTGTACCTGATCATTCAAAAATGAAAATCTTAATGCTTTCTTCTTTAGTTGCTAATGCATAGTTGCAAGTGAAAATGTAGACAAAAAGAATGTTCAGGAAACTTCTACTTTCAAGAGGCTCCGGGTATCCAGCTAGTTCTTTAGAATCCAGGATGCCCGCACTTCCCTGTGCCAGGTGAATGTCTCCTCGCTCCCCTTTAAGTAACCTGCTTCACTTGCCTTAAATTGGCATCAACGCCATCATGACCACAGGTTCATACACTAGACAGTAAACTCCATAAGGGCAGACGTCTTGTCTTGTCTTTTCTGTTTTTCTTTTCTGTTTTTCTTTTCTGTTTTTCTTTTCTTTTGTTTTTCTTTTCTTTTTTCTTTTCTGTTTTTGTTTTCTTTTCTGTTTTTCTTTTCCTTTCTTTTCTGTTTTTTTCTGTTTTTCTTCTTTTGTTTTTCTTTTCTTTATTCTTTTCTGTTTTTGTTTTTTCCTTTCTTTTCTGTTTTTCTTTTCTGTTTTTCTTTTCTGTTTTTCTTTTCCTTTCTTTTCTGTTTCTCTTTTCTGTTTTCCTTTTTTCTTTTCTTTCTTTTCCTTTCCTTTCCTTTCCTTCCTTCTGGGAAAAATATTAAGCATACACAAAAGTAAGAATAGCATAACAAGTCTCTTTGCACCCTTTGCCCAACCACCACAACCATCAAATCCTGGACAATCTTATTCCGTGTGTATCCTCACCCACTTTCCCCCACCCCGACCCCCCCCCCCACTGGATACTTTTGAAGCTATTTCTAGACACCAGGTAAATTCATATATAAATATTTTAGTATTTAATATAAATTAAATATATATTTAATATAAATATATAATTTAATATAAATTAATATAAATTTAGTGTTTAAATATTTTAAAACATAACCACCTACCATTATTATGCCTTAAGAAAACCCCAATAATTTCTTAATATTGATAAATATCCAGTTAGTGTTCAAATTTGCAGAGGAAGACCTTAGTTTTGTCTACGGTTACATACCCACTGCTTAGAACAATGCCTGGCACATAGCAGATGTTCAGGCAACACTTCCTGCGAGGGCATGGACATTGAACTTGAGTGGCAGAATTCTGTTCTACGGTGCAGTCATTCAAATACTCCAGAATACTACGATACCTTGATTCTCATTAGGATATCGGGGTCCCTGGGTGGCTCGGTCGGTTGAGCGTCCCACTCTTGATTTCGGCTCAGGTCATGATCTCACGGTGTGTGAGTTCGAGGCCCATGCTGGGCTCTGCGCCGACAGCTTGGGATTCTCTGTCTCCCCCTCTCTGTCACTTCCCTCCCACTCTTTTCTAAATAAACATTTTTTAAAAAGATTCTCGTTAGGATAAAATACAAACTTTGAAAATTACTGTGGAATTTTCAGAGCACGGAGACTACCTCTACAGCCCCCAGCCGACTGGTATGCAGATGCCCCCGCCAATTAATCCTCAAGTTCTTAACATGATTCTTTTGATCTTAAAAACTTTTAGCACTCTCCATTACTTCCTCAGTTAAGTCCAAATTCCATGGCCTGGCATTTGGGAGCCTTAGTCCTCAGGCTTCAATCCACCAGGCTTATCTTTCGCTATTCCACTCCCCATCAGGGAGGGAAATAGTCTGAGGGGGCTACCCCCTCTTCCCTCCCCCTACTTCCCATTCTGGTGGCCTTTTGGTCAGCCTGGACACTCAGCTCCTAGCACTCCCCAACACTGCGGACTGAAATCCCTCCTGCCCTTCAACGCAGCCTCAACAATCCTCATGAGACCTTGAATAATGTTCCAGCCAAATCCATTTACTCTCTTTCTTTTTTTTAATTTTTTTTTTTACATTTATTTATTTTTGAGAGACAGAGCACAAGTGGGGGAGGGGCAGAGATAGAAGGAGACACAGACTCCCCAGCAGGCTCCAGGCTCCGAGCTATCAGCACAGAGCCCGATGCGGGGCTCGAACTCAGGAACCGTGAGATCATGACCCAAGCCGAAGTCGGACGCTTCACCGACTGAGCCACCCAGGCGCTCCCCCTTTTTTTTGAAATTTTTTTTTTACATTTATTTATTTTTGAGAGAAAGAGAGAGACACAAGTAGAAGGAGGATTTACTCTCTTTCTTGAATTCAGTTAACATTGGATTTTACCCCTGTTATCGGTTTCACTCTTCTGCCTGGTTGTGGGTTTTGTTTGTTCTGTTTTTGTTTTTGTTTTGTTTTCATTTTTATCTTACCTCTCTTTCTAGACCGTGAGATGCTTAAGGGAAAGCTTTGGCTGTTCTTTTCTGGATATTCCCTACTAGGTTTAACAGAGAGCTTTGTGTGATTGTTTATTGACTGAGCAGCGTGGTTCTTTTAACGATTTTTTACTGACTGAGCAGCGAGATCTCTTCTCAAAACCTCCCTCTCTCTCCCTCCCCCGACTCTCTCTCTTCAATTCCTTGTTCACTTCAGGCTAAGCTTAAAACCCCTCACTGGGGTGGGTGGGGGGGGGGGGCGGTGCCTGGGTGGCTCAGTCGGTTGAGGGTCTGACTCTTGATTTCGGCTCAGGTCATGATCTCATGGTTCGTGAATTTGAGCCCCATGTCAGGTTCTGTGCTGATGGCGTGGAGCCTGCATGGGATTCTCTCCCTCTCTCTCTCTCTCTGTCTCTCTCAAAATAAACTTTATTTTTTTTTTAATATGAAATTGATTGTCAAAATGGTTTCCATACAACACCCAGTGCTCATCCCAACAGGTGCCCTCCTCAATACCCATCACCCACTTTCCCCTCCCTCCATCAACCCTCAGTTTAGTCTCAGTTTTTTTTGTTTTTTTTTTTCAACGTTTATTTATTTTTGGGACAGAGAGAGACAGAGCATGAACGGGGGAGGGGCAGAGAGAGAGGGAGACACAGAACCAGAAACAGGCTCCAGGCTCCGAGCCATCAGCCCAGAGCCTGACGCGGGGCTCGAACTCACGGACCGCGAGATCGCGACCTGGCTGAAGTGGGACGCTTAACCGACTGCGCCACCCAGGCACCCCTAGTCTCCGTTTTTTTTTTTTTTTTTTTCCAAAATAAACTTTAAAAATAAATAAATCAACCCTTCCCTTGTGTCCCATAGGCTTCAGGGCATAGTCTGGTTCCTTGGCAGGGCTTAGAAGGCCTTAGCACTCTCTGGCCCCCCGGCCACCTCCAGCCCCATCTCCAACCACCCCTTCTTGCTTTGGTTCCAGAACTCTCTGACCTTGCTTGCCTCCTGCATGTACGCATCTCGTTCTGCTTGCTCGAGACACTCTTCCTTACCCTCTTGATCTGTTATCATCACCTAGCGACGATAGACTTAGATACCACTCCCTCTGGGAAGTCCTCCCTGAGCTCCTAAATCTGGCCCAAGTGTCCTTCCTGTAGGTTCCGCTAAAACCCAGCCCTTCGCATAAGAGCACTCATCTGTCCGCACCGTAATCGCCTGTCTGCCAGCCTTCCTTCCAGAGCACCAGTGCGCGTCTGCAAAGCAGGGTCATCGCTTCACTCACCGTTGTGTTGAATTGGGCCAAAGAGCACGTGTGTTGGTGGCAATGGCCGCACGACATGTCGTGGAGGAAAACACAGGCCACGGTGAGGTGGGCCTTGAATATCATGCAAAGGAATTTGACTTCATCCTGAAGGCAGTAAAGAACCCTTTTAAAGGGTGGTTAGGGGCACCTTGGTGACTCAGTCGATTGAGTGTCCTACTCTCGATTTGGGCTCAGGTCCCGATCCCAGGGTCATGGGATTGAGCCCTGCGTCAGGCTCTGTGCTGGGCATGGAACCTGCTTGAGATTCTCTCTCTCTCTCTCTCTCTCTCTCTCTCTCTGCCCATCTCTCTGCTCATGTGTGCTCCCTTTCTCTAAAGTAAAATAGAATTAAAAATAAATAAAAATAAAGGGTCTTTTAGTTTGGGAAGGACAGGAGTACATCCCCTGTTAAGATTTCAGAGTGAGAGGGGCGCCTGGGTGGTGGCTCAGTCGGTTGAGCGTCCGACTTCGGCTCAGGTCATGATCTCGCAGTTTGTGAGTTCGAGCCCCGCGTCGGACTCTGTGCTGACAGCTGGGGTCCTGGAGCCTGCCTCGGATTCTGTGTCTCCCTCTCTCTCTGCCCCTCCCTTGCTCATGCTCTGTGTGTGTGTGTGTGTGTGTGTGTGTCTCTCTCTCTCTCAATAATAAATAAACATTAAAAAAAAAGAATAGGTTTGGAGATTGTTATAAACTGAATATCTGTACTTCACCCCCTCCCCCAATTCACATGTTGAAACCTAATTCTCACTGTGATGGGATCTGGGGGTGGGGCCTTTGGGGGCGATTAGATCATAAGGACGAAGCCCTCATGAATGGGATTAGTGCCCATTTATTTATTTGTTTATTTTTGAAAAACATCTTTAATGTTTTTATTTTTGAGAGAGAGAGAGAGCAGGGAAGGGGGAGAGAAAGAGAGGGAGACACAGAATCCAAAGCAGGCTCCAGGCTCCGAGCTGTCAGCACAGAGCCCGACGCGGGGCTCGAACTCAGGAACCGTGAGATCCGTGACCTGAACTGAAGTCAGATGCTCAACCGAATGAGCCGCCCAGGCTCCCCTGGGATTAGTGCCCTTTTACGAGAGACCCAGAAAGCTCCCTCACCTCTTCTGCTGTATGAGGGCACAGCGAGAAAATAGCCATGTGGGAACCAGGAAGCGGGCTCTCATCAGACACTGAATACGCTCTCACCTTGATCTTGGACATCCCGGCCTCCAGAACTGTGAGAAATACATTTCTGATGTGTCTAAGCCCTCTAGTCTATGGTGTCTGTCAGCAGCTGAAAGGGGCTAAGCCAGAGATCCAGGTGAGTAAAGTATGTGTCCTAGAGATCTAGATGTCCTGGCTTCCAAAGAGGGCTCAGGGGACGCTAATTTTTGCCGTTTGGGCTCCCTTTTGCGTACCCTCTCAAAAGACCACCCTGAATTAGTACGCTATTATTTACAAGTCCATTCCCGATTTAATTGACATAACAGCCCTTTTAACATTACTAACGTTCGATGCTCTTGCTTAGATCTGGGTCACATTCCGGTTGCCTTAGTACAGGTGCAAAAACCCCATTTTAAGTGGACTCCTAGGCGGATGGCTGAGCTCACGTTTGCTCTATTGGATTCTAAGTCACCTGGTGACATTTTCCAATTCCGCCCTTCCCTCCGGGAGAAGGGAAGGAGCTAGCACATTCAGGACCCACGTGCCTCGGCACACCTCACACTCTGGACGGGCCGAGTGTGAAAGCCGGACACCTTCGTTCCCTTAAGATAGTTTGTAGACATCTCCTTACGCGCACGAGGCACTGAGAACTGCTTATGATGCTTCCGAACGTGTGACTCTGGATTCTCTTGAGAAACGAGACAGCGCTTGGGTTGGACGTTGGTGGAGGGGTGGTTCGTGTAGAACTCTCCCACTATATTGTATATCATTCTTATTCCAGTTCTGTTAAGGTGCAAGTTTCATCAGGGAATTGTCCCCTTCTGTCCACCCCCCCCCCATCCCCTCAACACTTACCACTCCACTCCTAAGACAGGCATAGAAGAGGGGAAAAGTCAGGGGTCCCCGGGGGTGAGCCCCAGTCCTGGCACTTACAGGCTGCGTGCCTGTAGGTCAATCCGTTCACCTCATTGGACCACAGTCCCCCACCTATCCGATGGGGGTGACAATAGCAGGAGGCTTGCTGGGGTCTCATGTGACATCACGAATGCAGAATGACTGCAAACTGCCCCACGGAGTTCAAACGCTCACGCAGTGGCCATCACTTCTCCCTTTTGATCGTCTCTGTGGTTGCATAGCTCAGGTGCTATGAGGGACCAGGGCGAGGCGTAATCCGAGGAGGCGCTGGGGATGATATTTACTGGGGCGAGCAGAGCAGAGGCTGTGGGCGGCATAAATAAATGGGGAACCATCCCGCCTTCCTTCATGCCTTCCTTCTCTCCATTCAGCCCCTCTTGAAGGATGCCATCGAAGAGCAGTCATTGCATTTTCTTCCCGGTATTTCTGCAGCCAGGTAAGGAGAGGGTGGGAGAAGGGGGCTTGCAGGGACGAGTAGGGACATGAGTGGGACCGCAGGCCGACAGCTGGCACAGGCGGACCCCCGGTGGAGAACCTGATGCCCATAAAAGGGAAATGGCTGGAAAATGCCGGTGAGCGGCAGAGGGGGGAGCGACGCGTACTCACTGGGTTTGTTGCGCCAGAGGCTGCCCTTCTGGAGCCCTCTTGCACCATCATGCCTTCTAGCCATTTCTAGAAAACCCCCAAGAGTAGCTTACATGCATGTGCATTTCGGTTTGCAAGGCATTTCATTTATTTTCAAAACTTTGTTAACGTTTATTTATTTTTGAGAGAGAGAGACAGAGAGCGCATGAGCAGGGGAGGGGCAGAGAGAGAGGGCGACACAGAATGGGATGCCGGCTCCAGGCTCTGAGCTGTGAGCACAGAGCCCGACGCGGGGTTCGAACCCACGAGCCCTGAGATCACGACCTGAGCCGAAGTCAGATGCTTAGCCGACTAAGACCCCCAGGGGCCCCTCAAGACATTTCATTTATTTTCAACAACTTTATGCTCTAAATGGTATCGTCTCCACTTCGCAGGGGATGGATCTGAGGCCCAGGGGCTACGTGACTTATCCAAGGCCACCCTGCATGAAAGCAGAGAACCCAAACCGCACGTTAAACCCAGTGACTCAACCCCAGGACACCAAACCGTAGGCACTGATCTGAAACCCTTGGACTTGGAGACAAATAAGCAGACCGGATGCGGGGGAGGGGGAGGAGGAGAATTGTCTTCAGCCACCACCCCCTGGGCTCTTCCCCACCCTCCTCCCGTCCTCCGCTAGCTGTGTCTCTCCAGAGTGTCCACTGGGCCACGCCACCCCCCACAGCTGCAGTTCTGTGACCACAAAACACTTTCCACTTCACATCCTACCACAGATTCTAGGAGTGCAGGAGCCACCAGAACAAAAGGAAGCAGTTGAAGGAGCCAGTGCCGCTGTGTCTCCCTCCTTCCTTCTCTCCTCCCTACAGGCTCCCCCCATCCCTGCCTTCTGAACACAGCAAGGCTTCTCAACCCCCTCCGACTACCAGCAAGAGACAACAATTCGGGGGCTTCCGGAACCAACTTCTGTCCCCTCTGATGGGCCCGGGAGATTTGAAGCCGCCACTCGTTTCGAGACACTTCCTTATTTTCATTTCATACAGACCATTCCTGCCAGACGGGCCCCAGCTTTCATTCCGGGATGAGTAATCCACCGAGAACCATCCTCCCCGGGGTTCTAACCAGTAAGAGTAAGAGAAGGAAAACTGGGGAATTTGCAGGTGGATGGGCCCCCGACTCTGTGTTTGCCCGAACCTGTTTGTTTCCTTTCCTCTCTTCCTGTCCTCCCTCCCAGTCTAATCCCGGCATTCCCGGAAGGCAGCAAGTGAGCTGGACCCGATCCCATTGCAAAGCCACGACTCCTCTGTCTCCAGCAACCATCTGCCAACCACATGCCCGTCAGAGGTAGTCTGGCTTGATGTATCGTGTCTTCTTGTCAGTTGATGTCGGGTTCAGAAAATTCGGCCACCCCGTGAACAGGTGGCTGCATACCTTGCCCTGGGGCCTAGCAACGCATCTTTCCCACTGTACGTTTCTTGGGGAAGAACGCAGCCTGGCTGTGTCCGCCTGGCCTTCATTTTTACGGTGTGTGCGCTCGTCTCCTGAGAGTTTGTAGGGGCCTCAGCAATGAGGAGCGGCTTAGAGGATAAAAAAGAGCCTCCGCGAACACCCACAGCCCAAATCCTTGCCCTTGAGGGGCTCCCCTCCAGCGGTGGAGACAGGCAATTGCCTCACGCGTAAACAGTCGTTCCAGGCGTGTCGTAAAGGTGATTCCCGATGTCCTCACCCGTCAAATGGCAGCAAGGGCAGCAGGCTTCCCAAGGCTCTGGGGGTGTAATTAATGCGAGAACTGTTTAAACATCCAACGCTTGCTTTGGGCTCAGGTGGTGACCTCCCAGTCTGTGGGATCGAGCCCCATGTCAGGCGTGGCCCTGTCAGTGCCAGGATTCTCTCTCTCCCTCTCTCTGCACCTCTCCACCCTCCCTCTCAAAAGAAATATATAAACATTAAAAAAAAAAAAAGCAAAACACCAGTGAGTGAATACATGAAAGTCACGGTATTTTTGTCAGTACAGGAGGAGTGTTGTGTCGACTCCCCTTTTATGGGATGTTCCAGTCTGCGATGCACCTAGACACGCCTCCTGACGTTAACCTTCACAGCCCTCGAGGTAGTTTCTCGTTGGTTTCTTTTTGCAGACCAGGACCGCGAGATCCGGACTTGCCTACGATGAACGACGAATGAATGGCGAACGAGTGAGAAGTCACAGCACGGGAACTTGGGCTCAGCGCCTCTCCATGGAAGCCGGGCACCCCTGCCCCTCTCCGGCATATCTACCTCCTGCTGTATATTCAGGTCAGAACTCCCAGGCCTTCCCGTCCACCCCGCCAGTGTCCTCTCCTACCTCACTCTCTTCCCCACTCACCTGTGTACGTTCTTCACCCCGTCCCCACTGCTGTCTGACAGCATCTGTGTTGTTTGTAAGTCCGTGAGCTATTGACCTTCACCCCGGAATAAAATAATCGCGAGAGACTCACGAAGCTAGTACACTCTGGTCTCTGTCTTGCTCACGCAAAACTGGAGTTCGTGGAGTTGAGGTTACTTTCCGAGCTGAAACGGGAATAGCACGGTTACTCTAAATAGAAGAGTGGCTCTGTTAAACATCTGACTCTCGATTTCGGCCCAGGTCTTGATGTCAGGGTCCCGAGGGCAGGCCCCGCACTGGGCTCTGTGCCGGGTGGCAAGCCTACATATAAAGAAAAAAGTTCAGATATTTGATTTGATATTTAAAAGGTCACACTTTTAAATTCCGTATGGTCTCCCGAACGTGCCCAATGGTTGTTTTCAGCATAAGGGTGTTCGTTGTTATTGTTATTCTCAGAACTAATGTGTAACGTCTACATTTTTCTTGTTTTTTATTTAAAAAAAATTTTTTTAATGTTTATTTTTGAGAGAGAGAGTGAGAGGCAGAGCATGAGCAGGGGAGGGGCAGAGAGAGAGGGAGACACAGCATCCGAAGCAGGCTCCAGGCTCTGAGCTGTCAGCACAGAGCCCGACGCGGGGCTCGAACCCACGATCCGCACGATCATGACCTGAGACGAAGTCGGACGCTCAACCGACTGAGCCACCCAGGCGCCCCACTTCCACCACATTGCTTAAGGAAATTGGGGACATCTTAATATCTACCGACTTCAGGAGGATGGAGAATTACTGAAATTGGTGATTTCGTTGATGGGTACGATAATGGAGCGATTCAAGTGCATTTTTCAGAGTAATGGAGGCAAGCAGCAATATGGGCCTCATTAATATCTGGCTTGAAAATGCCTCTTCTTCCCTATAGATTTTACGGAAGATCATTTCACCAAGAGTAGATGTTGACTGGTCCCGAGGAGAAGATGGCTCAGATGTGCGTTTGGGGATGAAAGGAAATTAGCAATTCAAAATCTGCGGGCCATTACCTGTCAGGCAACTGCTAGAGTTGACCGTAAGTTACTGGCGACGGCAGACAGAGCATGAATTTGAGCATCTGGTCTTTCTCACCATGTGTTTTAGGTTTAGTCCCCTAACTCTCTGCCTTTACTGTTCTCGTCCGTAAAATGGAGACAGGAAAACCTTATTTACAGGGATGTGAAAGGATGAAATTAACCAGCCCACGTCATCAACCTGGTGTGCAGTCGGTGATGAGTAAACTTTAGTCTCCTTCCACTACCCCTTGTTATAGAGATTTTCCCAGCCCATATAGGAGATATGACTATAAAATAAAGAGCAAAATTGATATTGCAAGCAAACATACAGGAAGGAACACTGCCCCAGAATAGCAGTACATCTTGGGAAGCTACCCACTTCGCCTGTCTATGCTCTGTTTGCCCACACCGTTTCTGGGATGCGTCCCTCTACCAGTCAGACCTCTATGCAGAAGACGCTCACAGGAAGTGAAATCAACAAGTTGTTATTCATCCATCATGGACTGTTACTCATCCTAAACAAGTGAATGAGTGATTATTGCTCAAAACAGACCAATAGAGAAGCAAGCCCCAACACTAGCCCCACTTTGCCGAGTGGCCATTCAGCAATCCCGTCAAGTTATCACTCAGTTTCCCAGAACTTTTGCCACATGTGCTCAGAGAAGCACTTGTTGGTGACTTCACCAGCAGCTACTTTCGAAATGGGGAAGTGGATCGGCTCTGAGGGACAGACAACATGTATTAGTCACAGGAGGTGAGGGATGGTGACGTTCCTGAAAATAGAGGGGACCAAAAATAGAATTACAAATATCTAGAACATTCTTTTCTCTAGAGAAAAGTTCCAAAGCACTAGCTTTAATGAGAGAGAGTTGGGTGGTGTTTAATAAGGCCAATGTGGGAGTGAGGCAACCCCATTTCAGGGAATAGCACTTCCCTGGGGATGGTCTCAAGAGCCCTCACTTACAGAAAAATTTGCTTTGTCTGTGAGCATCCTGAAGAAAAACCACTTTAGGGGCGCCTGGGTGGCTTGGTCGGTTAAGCATCCGACTTTGGCTCAGGTCACGATCTCACGGTCCGTGAGTTCGAGCCCCGCGTTGGGCTCTGTGCTGACAGCTCGGAGCCTGGAGCCTGTTTCAGATTCTGTGTCTCCCTCTCTCTCTGCCCCTCCCCTGTTCATGCTCTGTCTCTCTCTGTCTCAAAAATAAATAAACGTTAAAAAAAATTTTTTTTAAAAAAAAGAAAAACCACTTTAGTTAGATTTCAAAGGCCAACCATGTTGATGCTCTTAACTAGTGATGACTAGCCAAATCTGTGGATTTATGAGAAGCCTGAATTGTGACGTGAAGGAGGAAAAGTCCGTGAACAAGAAGCCAAGCAGCAAGAATGGTTCTGAGGCTTTGGGGCTCTTGCTGCTTAGGCAGACCTGTATCTCCAATTTCATCTCTAGCTGTGCCATTCTGACAGGTGTGAGGTGGTAGGTATCTCATTGTGGTTTTGATTTGTATTTCCCTGCTGATGAGTGACGTTGAGCATTTTTTCATGTGCCTGTTTGCCATCCGGATGTCTTCTTTGGAGAAGTGTCTATTCGTGTCTTTTGCCCATTTCTTCACTGGATGATTTGTTTTCTGGGTGTTGAGTTTGATAAGTTCTTTACAGATTTTGGATGCTAACCCTTTATCTGATATGCCGTTTGCAAATATCTTCTCCCATTCTGTCGGTTGCCTTTCAGTTTTGCTGATTGTTTCCTCCGCTGTGCAGAAGCTTTTCATTTTGATGAGGTCCCAGTAGTTCACTTTTGCTTTTGTTTCCCTTGCGTCCAGAGACGTGTTGAGTAAGAAGTTGCTGTGGCCAAGATCAAAGAGGTGTTTGCCTGCTTTCTCCTCGAGGATTTTGATGGCTTCCTGTCTTACATTGAGGTCTTTCATCCATTTTGAGTTAATTTTTGTGTGTGGTGTAAGAAAGTGGTCCAGGTTCATTCTTCTGCATGTCGCCGTCCAGTTTTCCCAGCACCATTTGCTGAAGAGACTGTCTTTATTCCATTGGATATTCTTTCCTGCTTTGGCCATACATCTGTGGGTCCATTTCTGGGTTCTCTGTTCTGTTCCATTGATCTGAGTGTCTGTTTTTGTGCCCATACCATACTGTCTTGATGATTACAGCTTTGTAATACATCTTGAAGTCCAGGATTGTGATGCCTCCAGCTTTGGTTTCCTTTTTCAAGATTGTTTTGGCTCTTCAGGGTCTTTTCTGGTTCCATGCAAATTTTAGGATTGTTTGTTCTCGCTCTGTGAAGAATGCTGGTGTTATTTTGATAGGGATATCTTTCTTTATCTTTTAAAATATCACTATGGATGCATGGATTTTTTTCATTCTATAGCTTCCTATAATCCAATATCATCATTTGGGGGCAGGAAGAGGGATGATCAAATTGGATTTGGCTGTGAGAGTTCCTTCAAACTGGCTCCAAATTCCTGTTCAATAATCCCATCGATCTTGGGGCAGTCCCCTACTTTGTGGCACAAGATGTTGTCCTCTGTCTGCCTCTGACCTGGAATTAACATCTCTCCATGGAGCCCTGGTTCCTTTAGGTGGGCAGTGGTACTTAGCAATAAAGTCTATGCACAGGATGTGCTCTTACCTGCACTTTTGGGTTGCAATTTGAAATCAATCATTTCTAGGCCTCTTCTACCCATGCCTGGTATTACCTAGACATTATCAGAGCTAACAGCAATACAGCATGACTCCAGAGGCCCGTTAACCCTTCTTCCCAAGAGAATTTCCATTTTGACACCTTCCAAAAGCTGAGGGGTGATCCAAGCCTTCACCTGGCCTCACCAGAGATATTTGTCTACACTGCTTTAAGGAACTTGCCAGAACCCTGTGAAAATACCAAGTCATAAGACATTTTTGGACCCAGCCAAGAAAGAGAGAAGAAAATTACGAGAACGGCTTCCATTTCTGAAAAACCTGAGTTTAAATACTGATTTGCTCTCCTGCATCACTGTATTACCGTGGGTGTATCACATAATTTTTCTGAGCTTTGGTCTTGGTTTTTTGTTTTTTGTTTGTCCCTAAGAAAAATGTATTCAGTGTAACTTCTTCATAGCATTTTGTTGTCTTAGAGGGATAATAATGAAACAAGACACCATGCCTGAAAGTGCTAGAAAATTGTAAAGAGCTATGTAATCACTAAGTGGGAACAAGAGTGAGACATTTTGGGTAGGTAGAAGCAGCATAGATAATTGAAGTTCAAGAACAGACTCAGTCCCCAGCTCTTTAATTAAAGTCTCTAACTAAGGGACTGATTTGGACTTAGATTTTTCCTCCTCTCTTGACTTCCCTTTACAGGAGCTTCCAACTAAGGAGCAGAGAACAGGCCGTAAAGAAACTTCTAGGAGCGATCTGGAGGTTTCGTTCATGCTCCCGCTGGACATTGGGCACGGAGAGCACCCATCCTTAAGCCTGGTGGGAGGACAACGATTAAAGTAGAAGTCAGGGCCTGAAAGCACAGAGTCATTGTCATTTAGAGACACGTGTTTCCCAAGCCATTCTTCCCACCGAACATCGGAGATTTGCTTAAATATCACCTCTCTTCCTGGTGTGGGCCAGCCCATTCGAGAAGGGTCATTTTCCCTTCTATGGCCTCTACCAGCTTCCTGTCACAGGTGCACCACTGCTGGTGTGTGCCCCTTAGACCTTTCCACAAAGGCTGCTTTAAGGAGACGGACTTCTGGTCTACTCACAGCACTCTCGGTAGCAGTGAGCTGCACTAGGGATGAAGATCTGTCTACTCACCAAGGAAACTGAGGCAGGGGGAGGCAGATTTTGACCAGGGCTCTGAGTCAGGCCAGCCAGGCTAGGGCTGTGGAGTGGAAGAGAGAGTCTCTTGGCCTCAGTTCCAAAGGCAGAGAAGCGAGACAATGCAATTGCACATGTGCTATCAGGATGCCTCTCATCTCGGTTGGAATACAATTCAAGTCAGCTCAGCAGACATTTATTAAGCACCTACTGAGGGCACAGCTCTGGGTAAGACACATGGAGTTTTATGGAGCTTACATTCTACTCTGGAGGGAAGCATTAAGTATATGACATGCCTTTCGTTGTGCTTGCACAATAATAAAGAGGGCACAGAGGACAAGGGGGTTGTAGATTTCCTCCACGCGGTATGGGCAAGGAAGGGAAGTGAGGTCGGGCAAGGCCTCTTAGAGGAGGTCAAGGGAAGGAAGGGTTCCAGGCAGAGAGAACAGAATAAATTGAAGCAAGTGGCTTTTTCTAAAAGGACTGGGAAAGTATGAGTTGCTTACTCATTTCCTGCCCCTCTCCACAATCTATCTCCACCCCTTAACCCAGATCATGAGGTTGAAGAAGCTTCTTCTGAACCATGAAGTCCATTCAGCCTCAAAACTAACTGCTCCGAGGAATACTAGTACAGTTGGCTAAATAATGCCCCTCCCCCCCAACAACAGATCTCAGGTCCCAATCTCTGGGAAGTGTAAATGTTTCTTTATAAAGAAAATAGGGTTAGGGCATCTGCGTGGCTCGGTCATTAAGCATCTGACTTCGGCTCAGGTTATGATCTGATCTCATGGTTCGTGAATTCGAGTCCCACATCGGTGACCTCTAGCCTTGCTTTGGGTGGGCTCAATCCCCACTTCATGTGAGCCCCACTTCTCTCTCTCTCTCTCTCTCTCTCCCTTTCTCTCTCTCTGCCCCTCACTCGTGTCATCTCTCTCTCTCTCTCTCTCTCAAAAAAAAAAAAAAAAATATATATATATATATGGAAAATAGAGGTTTTGCAGATGTAATGAAATTAAGGGTTTTGAGAGAGAGAAACTATCCTGGATTATCTGGGTGGGCCCTACATGCAATCTCAAGGGTTCTTATCAGGAAGAGGCAAAAAGAGAGTTCAGCCAGCCACATGGGTAGAAGCTGATATGAAGACAGAGCAGAGAGAGATTTGAAGATGCTGCCTTAAAGAATGGAATGACGGGGCCACAAGCCAAGAATGCCAGCGCCACCAAAAGCCAGAAGAGGCAGGAAGGGAATTTTCCCCCTCGAACCTCCAGAGGAAGCTCAGCCTTGCTGACAGCTTGATTTCAGCCGAGGGGCCTTGATTTAGGGCTCTGGCCTCCAGAACTGAGAGAGAATAGATTTCTTGTTCTACACCATCCAAATTGTGATCACGTGTCACAGCAGCCACAGGAAACTAACAATTAGATCCCTACGGAGATCAAGCGTCAATTTTGCCGAGTCTTTTGTAAGACCCAGAGGGAGGAGAGAGAAAGGACGACCTGGTGCCTGTTTTGTTATTTTTCCAGTGGCAGTCTGGCCACCCACACCAGAGGTGGATCCAGCATCCCTCTGGGATATTAGACGACACTGGGGGTCTCCGCTCTAGAGAACCACGCGTGTGTGAAGACGGTCCTGTATTTTTGAAGATGACAAGGCTGGCTTGGTCATCTTCTCTTCTGGACTTTTCACACCACCCACAAGCTTTCAAGCAAACCTACATCACCACGCTCCTCCGTCACATGCCCTGTGGTCCCAACTAGCTGGGAGCCCATAATCCATTGAGGATCGTCTCCATCAAGGACGAACATTTAAGGGGCTCCCGTGAAAGGTAAAAGGTGACATAGTGATAGTGTGTGATCCCTCCTCTGAAGTCATGTAGAATTAATTTAAGTAGGCCAGGGCAATGATTATCACTTGTACTCAAAACAGTAGAAAACGTGTTAAAATATTTCTGCAGATCACTTCCACGGAAGTGATTGCTTTTTCTTCTTTATTTCTTTGGCATGAACTGTATGATAAAAATACCTGATTGTATTGCTCCTATAATTTTTCTAAGAAGCATTTACATTTAAAACTTTTTTTTAAGTTTTTTATTATTTATTTTTGAGACAGAGACAGAGCATGAACGGGGGAGGGGCAGAGAGAGAGGGAGACACAGAATCGGAAGCAGGCTCCAGGCTCTGAGCCATCATCCCAGAGCCCGACGCGGGGCTCGAATTCACGGACCGTGAGATCGTGACCTGAGCTGAAGTCGGACACGCAACCGACTGAGCCACCCAGGCGCCCCAGAAGCATTTACGTTTAAAAGAGAGAATGAAGAAGTAAAAGAAAAACAAAAGGCAGTATATTGTAAATTATCCATGAGATCTTAGGGTTTAAAGAGTGCTCTGAGTGCTCTTAGTAGCTAGGGCTTGGGAAAACTTCAGGACCTCAGCTGAACCTTAAGGAATGAATGAAATGAATGAAACCTTCGATATTTTGAAATTTAGCTTTGATTTGTCCTTGTGTCTTAGCCTGTTCGGCTGCTATAACATAATACCACAGACTGGGTGGCTTATAAACGACAGTAACTTATTTCTTACAGTTCTGGAGGCTGAAGGTCTGAGATCAGAGTGCCCCCATGGTGTGGTAAGGGCCCTCTTTGGGGTTGCGGACTTCTCTCTGTGTCCTGACATGGTAGAAGGGGAGAGGGAGCTTTCTGGGGTTAATCCCATTCATGGAGGCTCCACCCTCTTGACCTAATCACCCCCAGAGGCCCCACTTCCTAATACCATCGCGTTGGGGCTTAGGATTTCAACATACTAATTTGATGGGGGACAAACATCCAGACCATAGCAGCTTGGACTCTAAGTGGCTTTGGACTGCTAACCTAATCAGCAGACAATGATGGATTTCTCAATAGGGGGTCAACGCTGGGAAGACACCAGTTAGGGAAATCTTACCCATAAAATTGTCTGGTTCTGCAGTCACGTACATTCTCTAACCCTGCACCAGTCTCTAAATCTCCTTCATCCCCCCAAAACCCCGTACTTCTCCCATGCACAACTTCAAATGGCCTTTGCATGCTCTCTCTCTCTCTTTCAAAAATGAGTAGGTATAAAAAAGAAGAAGAAGAAGAAGAAGAATTAGAAGAAGAAGTTAACTAAGTAAGGACTGGGGTAGTAGGAGGAGGGTGGGGCTGGGGAGAAAGAGACGAGAAGGAAGGATATTCCCCAGCAGCGAAAATACCACATACAAAGGCCATATGTCTCTCAATCATCCTGTGTGGGCAAGGGCTGGGGATGCCTGTCTCCCTCTAAACGTGGAGTACCTTGAAGCCATCAGTCTCTTGGAACCCAATGTCTAGATAGAGTAGGTATCTAATTACCGTAGAAGGGAAGAAAGAAGGAGGAAGGAAGGATTTTGTCACTTACTTGTTAGTCACTTGACGACTTGGTGTAAAGGTTACTTCGATAGCAGATTTGCTATATCCCCTTTTACTTACAAATCTTCACCAAACAGCCTGGACCCGTAGGTTCCATCAGTCACGGGGTTCATGGAGATACATGATCTATTGACTACAAATCTATTATCTCTCTAGTTTCAATTATGATTTTAATTGATATTAACCACTTAAGGGTAATTGTAGCAGATCCTAGAGCGAGATTCAGATGTCTGCCGGTTCCAACACTTAGCGGCTATGTGACCTTGGGCAAGTTACATGACCTCCCTGAGCCGTAATAGGGTGATCAGTCAATTGCCCATACAGATAGATAGATGTCTGTCAGTGTTGCTGATGGTCTGAAGTAATAACAGGTGAAAGTCTTAGCTTAAAGCAAGCACTCAACATGTTTGTTCTTTGTCCTCCGAGGATCATCATGAACAGAGTGTTGGAGGGCAGAGAGGCTGGGGAAGGAGCGTGAAAATTGTCAGAAGCGGGTAAGTCTCTGTATTTATTTATTTATTTATTTATTTATTTTTTAATATATGAAATTTATTGTCAAATTGGTTTCCATACAACACCCAGTACTCATCCCAAAAGATGCCCTCTTCAATGCCCATCACCTCCCCTCCCCTCCCCTCCCTCCCACCCCCCCATCAACCCTCAGTTTGTTCTCAGTTTTTAAGAGTCTCTTATGCTTTGGCTCTCTCCCACTCTGCAGGTAAGTCTCTTTAAACAGCGCTCGGCATGCGCCCTGGGCTTTCTGTATACCAACTCATTTCATTCTCAAGGCAAGCCCTTAAGGTTAGGTTCTGAGAGGTTACCACTCCGTCTCACTTCTTAACTGCATCTGTCCGGTAACTACTCACGCTCAGGGCCCGTGGGGAGGCCCCGAGGAAGCGCTTGCCAGGTAGTATTGGAAATACACCCACCACGGCCGACTTCCGCTGCCAATGGTCTAACTCCCAAGGATTCGACAATGGGCTGTGCCCAGCTACCGGAGCTGGCCCTGTCACACCCCCTGCCTGTCTTAACTCTCCACACCACTGTGCTGTCACCTTCCTACCTTTCCTTATGTTCCTCTGAGCATGGTCCCCCGAGAGCCTCAAGAGCCTCGGCATTTGCTGTGCCCTCTGCCTCCAACTCCCTCCGTCCACATCTTCGCTGGGCTGCCTCCTTCCTGTCATTGAGATCTGAGCTGTGAGGTCACCTTCACATAGGTGACCTTCCCTACCTACTTGGGCTAAAGTAACTCCCTACTCAGTCACTCTTTAGCACATCTACTCATTTACTATCCCCCCCGCCCCCCCCCCCGGAATGTAGGCTTCTTGGGAACCAGGACTTTATCTTGTTTATTTCTGTGTCTTCAGCAATAGTAGATATTCAGTGGATAATTGTTGAATGAATGAATTTGTTCAAGGTCACATGGCTAATAAGGAAGAAAGTAGAAGTCAAACGTAAACCCCATACTCTTGATCTCCCTAACAACATTACCTTATCCTCGAGTAGCTTGTAGAATATCTAGAATACATAATAATTGCACAGCTATAGGCAGCTACAATGCAAAAAGATCTCTCCTTTTTGTTTTGTTTTGTTTTTTTTTAGTTTATTTATTTATTTTGAGAGAGAGAGAGAGCACGAGCAGGGGAGGGACAGAGAGAGGGGGAGAGAGAGAGAATCCCAAGCAGGCTCCGCACTGTCAGCGCCGACCGGATGTGGGGCTTGAACCCACGAACCAAGAGATCAGGACCTGAGCTGAAACCAAGAGTCGGATGCTTAACAGACTGAGCCACCCAGGCGCCCCTCAAAGAGATCTCTTATCTGCTGCCGGTGGGAATAGAAGTTGGTGTAACTGATGCTAGGGGGCCAGGTTGCAGGACCTAAAGGGGGTCCCAGGGGGCCAGCCAAGAGGGTCCCTGGCTGCCGGCAGGATAGAGATCAACACAAGCCAGCAGGAGGAGAAAGGAGAGTTTACTGATGGTGCAGAGAGAGTGCAGGTGCAGACAGAGCGTCTGGGAGACCCAGAAAGGAAGGGAGGGACTCTCGTCTATGTCTGGAGTCTGGGGGTTTTATCGAGGATGGCAGTCTGGTGCACCTGTCCTCTCGGGCATCCAGGGGCCGGATAGATCAAAGATGAGGGCCCAGGTGTCATTGCTTGAGCCGGGGGACGGGGGGGGCTCGGCATGGAGCTGTGCCGTGCAGGTGGTCTGGAGTACACACACGACAGGTCCTTCTCACCTGGTCCTTCCTCAGATGTTATCTCTTCTAGGGAAATCATTCAGTCCTCGTCCCTCACACGGAGCACCTGCACTATTCGCAGTATGACACGTGTGCGGCGTGGGGTGGGGGCGCAGGTCCTAGCAAGACGAGACACAGGAAAAGGAGCAGAAGGCAGAGTTTCGTGGAGACCGTCAGTTTCCCTGTCTCCTACCTCCTCTGGGAAACATCCTGGCGGTACCTTCTAAGTTGAAGATGACCCAGCAATTCTTCTAGGGACATACCCAAGAGTAACCCCCCTACACATACAGCTGGAGGCACGTAAACGATGTTCATAGTGGCTGAGTCATAAAAGCAAAGGCTCGTAAGTAATCCAAACATGAGCGAACAGGAGAGTGGACAATTACACAGCAGTCAAACCGATGAACTACCCGACATTCGCCAGGGCGGCTGAGCCTTAGGCGTATGCTACCAAACAAAAGACAGCACGCTCCAAAAGATTTCAAATGGCGTTATACCTTTTTGTGATATTAAAACATCTAAAACATTTTAAGTATATATTTCCAGGCACACGTATAGGTTCAATGAGGTTAAATGAGAAGGAAAACAAGGAAATGACGAAAAAACACAGGGTAAAGAGCCTGGGGCATGGGCTGGGGGGGGGGGACGGGCTTGCTGGAAGAAGGAGTGGTCATCTGGTAAGACGGGGGTCATTATCAAGGTCCTAACTTGTGCTTTAGGTGAAGGGTTTGTGGGTGATTATTAAACTATTAGAAATGAACTGATAGCCGTTTGCTGCCTCCAGGCGTGATGAGGAGACTGAGGCTCAGAAAGGTTCAGTGACTTGGCCAAGGTCAAACAGCTGGTAAGTGCTGGAGCCGGGACTCCAACCCCAGTCTGTCTGCTACCCGCAGAGAAGAGCTAATTCCCTGCTACCTTCTACTCCACCCCATCCCCAGATCGTATTGCAAACCAAATAAAAATCAAGCCCAAATCCATCTGAAAGCTGGATTCACCTGACCCGTAACCTCGGTCTAGGAGCCTCGGCCACTTTGCTTCCCTCGCTGCTCCCCCTTGCAACTGAGGCACCGTGGGTTTCTTGAGAGCAAGAAACTGAGAGCAAGCGGGACAGGGACGGCGTGAATGACCACGGTGAGTCACCTGATGCTGGCGAGGTCGGTGAGGCGGGCCTGGAAGGCACGGAACCGGATGAGGACCAGTGGAGGCACTAGGAGACCAGGCGGCGTGGCCTCAGGGAAATGCCAGGCCAATCAAACCAACCAGCCCAACTTACCCTGCACCCCCGGCAGCACCAGCTGACTGCCCCGGGGCCTGAAAGCTCATCCTCCTGAATCTCTTCGGCTGCTGCCAGGAAGTGGTGGTCTCCTTGGCCCCTCCCGGGGAGGGGGGCATCAGTCTGCCCTTCAATCCCCAGGGCCTGAGCCCACATTTCCGCCCAGTACTTCACTCCTCGGTTGCCAGGTACAGTCTCTTTCTCATTCTCTTTAATAAAGACAGAGGACTGAAAAAAATAAAAACGAACTGATAACAGAGACGAGCTAAATGGCTAAAATTGAGGCATCTGGACCATCGACTGCGATGAATCTAATTCTGCAGGTTGTGGGTTCGAGCCCCGCATCAGGCTCTGTGCTGACAGTTCAGAGCCTGGAGCCTGCTTCCGATTCTGTGTCTTTCTCCTCTGTCCCTCCCCTGCTCGCTCTCTCTCTCTCTCTCTCTCTCAAAAATAAACATTAAAAAAAAAAGATTTCTGTCTCTCTCTGCCCCTTTCCCTGCTCGCGCACACACTCTCTCTCTCTCAAATAAATAAATAATCCTGCAGACCTAAAAATTGATTAAATGCATTAAATGCAGAAACTACACGTCATGAGAATGGGAAGGTGGGTAGAACACAGGGGAAAAAAAACAGTTTCATTAAGGCCTCAACAACATTAAGCCCTCAGCATGTGGCACCTTGCTTGGTACTTTCTTTTCTTTCCTTTCTTTCTCTCTCTCTTTCTTTCTTTCTTTTTTTTTTTAACTTGTTTGTAAACGTTTGTTTATTTTTTTTTTTTTAATTTTTTTTTCAACGTTTATTTATTTTTGGGACAGAGAGAGACAGAGCATGAACGGGGGAGGGGCAGAGAGAGAGGGAGACACAGAATCGGAAACAGGCTCCAGGCTCTGAGCGGTCAGCACAGAGCCCGACGTGGGGCTCGAACCCACGAACCGCGAGATCATGACCTGAGCCGAAGTCGGACGCTTAACCGACCGAGCCACCCAGGCGCCCCTCTTTTTTTTTTTTTTTTTTTTTTTTTAAGATTTTACTTTTAAGCGATCTCCACACCCAGTGCAGGGCTCAAACCCACAAACCCGAGACCAAGAGTCACATGCCCCACCCACTGAGCCAGCCAGCCAGGCACCCCGGTCCTTTCATCCTCTCGATTCACTTAATTGTCACAAAAACCCTATGAGGGAAGTGTTGCTGTTTCCATCCTAAAGACGAGGAAAGGGAAGTAAATTAATTTTCCAAGCCTCTAACCCTATCCTAGAATGGGACTTGTCCTAAGGTGTAACTAACCCCCTTCTAGGGTGGTTTGGGGAGAGATGGGGCAAAGGGAGGGGGAGGGGCGGGGGGTTGGCAGGAAGTGGCACTTTTAATATTTTCATTCCCAGAATGAAGATGGAAGAAATCTTGCTGGCCAGGGTGTGACCCTACCTACGGCTTGCTTGGCATAACAAAATTTTCCCTACGTGTATAGGTCACAAGTCATGTATGTTTATATTGTACTATTAAAAGAACGAAATTCAACTGAGTAAATGTGAAGATCGAATCGGCTTTATTTAACAATTTAGGAACCAGGCAGGATGCCATCTAGCAAGGAGAGAGGAGCACCCAGGAGCTGTGCAAAATGGAAGATTTTATAGGGAGAACCCGGATGGGACCCGGGGGTTAATTAGCAAAAGAAAAGAAAAGAAAATTCAAGGCCAGGTCACCTTCCCTTAGGGGGAAGGCAGCGGTCTTAGGCGGATCACCTCACTAGTGCTGATCAGCATATTCCCCGACTGATTGCTTTAAAATTCCACTCTTGAGAGACACTGAAATTGCTATTGGGTTAGGTATTAAATGTTGGTGGGGTTCGGCAAAAGTGACTCCATTTGAGGCCTGTTATTTCTACTTAACAGTACGCTAGGGGCTCTGGGTTAAGCCTCTGACTCTGGATTTCGGCTCAGGTCTGTGGGATCTCATGGTCTGTGGGATCAAGCCCGGCGTCCGGCTCTGCACTGACAGTGTGGAGCCTGTTTGGGATTCTCTCTCTCCCTCTCTCTGCCCCTCTCCCATGAGCTTTCTCGCTCTCTTTCTCTCAAAATAAATCAATAAACATAAAAATATATATTATGCATGAGCTGGAAAAATATATCTAAAGCCATGTACACAGTCCCACAAAGATTCATGAAAATGTCTTCTATAGACTTTTATTGATTGATTGATTTTTTAAAATGTTTTTATTTATTTCTGAGACAGAGAGAGACACAGCATGAGCAGGGGAGGGGCAGAGAGAGAGGGAGACACAGAATCAGAAGCAGGCTTCAGGCTCTGAGCTGTCGGCACAGAGCCCGACGCGGGGCTCAAACTCACAGACCGTGAGATCATGACCTGAGCCGAAGTCAGACGCTCAACCGACTGAGCCACCCAGGTGCCCCTCTTTTATAGACTTTTAAAGCAAACTTACATTTTTACAAACAAATACTCGAAAATTTTATCTTGCAACCTAAGCTCACCGAATTTTTTAATGGTTAAACACTACTTTTCCAAGTATTTTGGTCCATGACTGTTGTTTCCACTCTCTTATTTATTTTTGTAAAATGTTATTTTTAAGTACCCCATACCCCCGACATGGGGCTCGAACCCACAACTCTGAGATCCCAGTGGCATGTTCTACTGACTCAGCCAGTCAAGCGCCTCCCCACTCTTTTAAATCAAGGGGAAGCTGGGTTTTTGGGGTTTGGTTTTTGTTTTTTTTTTCTTTTGGCCTCTTACCTAGGTTTTTATAGCTATTTAGCTTTATTCTATTTCTTAGAAATAAGATTTCCCCTTTTGCTGCTTTTACAAAAAGGAAGTTGTACGAGAAGAGGGAAAGCCTTTTTTTCACAAACCCTGGGGCAGTGACATTTGGGATGAGGCCTTTGCGAGGAGGAAACACAGACCATGGAGTGTCTCCTAGGAGGATTCCAGAAGGGCACGCTGGCAGCTTTGTTCAGAAGTGGGCAAAAATAAAAAAGAAATTAGACCCCCCCCTCTCTCTTCCTTCCTTTTGCAGTGGAGGGAGGGATCTTAATTTTTCCAATGTGTGAGAAAAATAGAAGCTTTTCGTCGGTGGGCATGATGTTCCAAATTGTGTTTCTGCCTTAGTTTTTCCTACTGTGTGTATGTATGGCTTTGAAGATTAAACAACCCAGCAGGGATTGTAGAAATACTACCACAGACTTTGAATGTGCCTGAACTAAGTCCTAAGGACAAATATAATACTGTGAAATAGTCACCAATCTCTAAGTCTTTACATCTGTTATTGTGCCTCGGGACAGGGTAGGACCGACAGGACCTATTTATTTCTTTATTTAGAGAGCACAGTAGGGCAGGGGCAGGGAGAGAGGGAGAGAGGGAATCCCAAGCAGGCTCCACAGGGTCAGCACAGAGCCCAACGTGGGGCTTGAACTCACGAAGCTGTGAGATCATGACCTGCCCCAAGATCAAGAGTCGGACGCCTTAACCTACTGAGCCACCCAGGCGCCCCGTGACATGACTTTTTTAATTTTAGTTTTTCTTTTCTTTCATCGAGGTGTAATCAACACACAACGCAGTGTAAATTTAAGGTAAAGAACATATTGGTTCGCTACATTTATAATGCAATGTGTGTGATTCACATGGTAGCATTCTGTCCCGTCACATAATTAGCATTTCTCCTAGTGGGAAAGTCTGTTTCTCTAACGTGCTACTTGTGTGGAACATTCTCCCAGCCCACCCCTCTTCCCAGTAACCTCCTCCCCTTGTAACAATTCCACTCCATGCCTCTGTACTTTGTCTTTGACGGGGAAGTTATGGTCTCTCTGAACTAGACTGGGCATTAAATATCAGCTAGTTTAGTGGTTTTCAAGATGTTTTTTGATCCTCTCAACGATCTTCCCACAGAAAACCTTACATGAAACGCCCGTGATCCAAAGCTGACAAAGTGTACCCGCTCTGAGAAGAGGATGTCATGCTTCACCCACACAACCTTCAGTTAATAACCCCAACAACCCCTGTCCCTAAAGGGTCCCTGAGGGTCCCTGGGCAAAGTCCAAGGGATCCCCAACCTAAGCCAACACGCTCATTTGGCAGGTGAGGAAGCTGGAGCCCCGAGACGGGCAGAGAACATATCGAAGTCACAGCCAACACCTCGGCATCCTGATTCCCAGCTCGGGAGCCCTCCCGTCCTCTCCTTTCTTTCCTTACCACACAGTTTCAAAGTCTTCTGGCCAAGAGGAATCCCCTTGAAGTCTGGGGGCTAAAATCATTCCCAGTGATTCAAAAACTGCCTTCAGTTGCCGAAGCAACATTTCCAACCCTCGGGACTGGAAACAGTCTGCAGTCACTTGACCGTTCCTCAAGGACAGAGAGAAGAAGAAAAAGACATAAGATGGGCTTCTGAACTTGGGAGTACAGTTAATATAATGATATGGACACATATAAAGCTTCCCCTAGCTTTTCAAAGCTAACCCAATCGAAACACGATGCACCCTCACTGCCAGCCCTCTGTCCTGTGCAGACAAATGACATCAGTCCTAAATATAAGGAGCGCTGGAACCGTGCTGAAGAAGGGCGAGGAAACGAGTCTGGGATTTCTGTCAAAGTGCTCCAGACAAAACAGTTCCCATCTAAGGAGTCTGGTTTTCCATAGTGATTTTTCCAGGCTACCTACAACTATGTTTATACCCAACATTTCCTCGCACAGTCTGCCTACAGGCAGGGAGCAAGACAATTCAATTTTGCTGGAGAAACAGAGACCCAGCAATTTTGTGCCAGGGGGCATTGGACGAGTCAGAAAGGTAATGAGGTTATTTCAATGGTTGACGTCTCTTCATCATCATAACGATGGCAGTAAGGGGTCGTTTGGACGAGTTTTAAGAGTTCAAATCCTGGCTCTACCATTTATTAGCCATGTGACCTTGGACAAGATACTTGACCTCTGTCTGCTTCCACATCTTCATGGGTAAAGTGGCCAGTGATAATATGGCAGTTCCTATTTCAATGTCTTGTCAAGGGATTAAATGAGTAAGTTATATATGTAAGAAACGAAGAAGAACATTGACAGATAGTAAGTTCTCAATACATTTGAGTTATTATTTGTATTGTAATATTTGTATATATTTGTAATATTATATATTATTTGTTTGTTATGCTTCTGGTTTACAAAATGCTTCCACAGACATTATTATCTCTTGACTAGCCTCCAGATCATTTGACTCTCAGCCCAGGTATTTGGAAGAAATTCAGAATATTGGGTAAGGTCCAGCATCCTTTACTGATCCCTCCCCCACCCCCACCACCAGGAGGCTAGTCTATTAGGTATGATTTTCTCAGCCCAGTCCTGTCTTTTTGCTCCGTGCTCTGAGCAAGTGCTCTGCAAGGCTTTGGGACACTTCCTCTGCTCTGGCAGAAGCTCTCACCCTGGGAAGTATGAACTCTCCCGCACCCCTTACACAGGCAGAAGGCAGAATTATGCACATTGTTGATGGAGCCCCAGTAGTCTTCATCTCCCACTTCTAGCACTACTGGACATTCTTTAGAAAAGCAGTTCTGGCCCAAGAGAATTAAGCTGTGTCATTTCCCCTGCTAAAACCTTTAGACGTCTTATAAAGCAGCAGCAAAAAACAGTTTCGCGAGCGCTGGTCACCACCCCCCGCCCCCCCCCCCCCCCACACACACACTCCAGGCAGGGAAAGGAGCTGATATTTTTGGAGAACCCTCATGCATGTAAGGCTAGGTCACTAGGATGCACACAGATAAGGGCAGGGGGCTGTGGAGGGCAGAAGCAATTTATCCAGCCGCCACAGTGGATAAAAGCTTTCATTATGCCCTTACCAGCACTATGATCTTCCTCAACTTTGCTGAGCTGAGTTTCGTCATCTGTAAACTGGGATAACCATTGTACACACCCCATAGGGTCATAAGCATTCAAAGAGTCAATTCATTTCGTATGCGTAGCACAATGACTGACATAAAATAGTCCAATAAATGTTAGGTTCATTATTATTGCGCAAAAAAAGAGCAGCTAGGGTTTTACTCTGTGCCTTTTCCATGAAATCAAGTGGGGCTCTTGTCCTTGACGGAGGACGATAAGTTTGTCTCCAAATGAAAGAGCTTGAACCCCCAAGCCAAGTTCAGGGTGTGGGGGATGGGGTGGTGTGGGTATGGTTAGGACTCCCACCTTTGGGCGCCTGGGGGGCTCAGTCGTTTAAGCGTCTGACTTTTGGCTCAGGTCATGATCTCATGGTTTGTGAGTTGGAGTCCCACATTGGGTGAGCCCTGCTTCTCTCTCTCCCTCTCTCTCTGCCCCTGGTGGGATTCTCTGTCTGCCACTCGCTCACTTGTGCCCTTTCTCTCTCTCTCTCTCTCTAAATAAATAAATTTATTTTTAAAGAAGGCTCCCACCTTCTTTGAGGTGAGAGTAGTTTTATCCAACCTATGATACACATTCACTTACATGTCACCACTGAGCAATGACCAGCTACTCTTTCCTTGAATCCTTTCATTGACAGGGTGCTCATTCCCTAACGAAAACCCACCCATTTCCAGCTTGAACACCTTTTAAAATTAGAAAGTGTTCTTTCTCTGTTCCTTCTCCCTCCCCCTCCCCCTCCCCCTCCACTTCCCACTTTCCCTGTCCTTCTCCTTCCTCCTTTCATCTTCCCCTTTCTCTTCTCCTTCCCACTCAGCCCTCTCCCTCTCCCCTCCCAGGCCGGAGACCCTGAGGTCCCTGAAGTCACTATTTCAGTCCTGGAGAGCACGGTAGGTCTTCAGTGTGGCCACTTGGCCACCTGCTGGGAACTTGGTCTCCAGTGACCACGACAATCCTCTGGATTTTGTAGGGTCTTTCGGAAGCAAAACCTTTTATCTGGGCCTACAGGGCTTGGCCTTCTGGTTCATTAATACCATCCATCGGTTGGCCCAATTTCCATTATTAACCCATCTACAACCGCAGGAACCACATGAAAGTTGACACGGCCCGAGCTGGTATCTGGAGGCCCAGCTGGCTCTATGTGCAAGTCATGGAGAAGACTGGGGCCTGGGGAGCGACTCCCCGGAACCCACGCACACGGGCGGCCCTCTTTGGTTCGAATCCGCCGCCTTGGCCGCACCCGGACGCGGCAGCCCGCGCCCGGCCCGGAGCAGCCTCGGGCGGCGCTGTGGCTTTAAGAGAGGGGCGGGGCCCCGGTGCTGGCAAGGCAGGGCCGGCCCACCGGGCTCCTTTTTCCTTTTTGATCCATTCAAAAATTACTCATTGCAAATTCCCGGACTGCTGGGAGCGGAGAAGGAAGGGGGCGGAGGAGAGAGGGCTGCTGCGGGCGCCGCGCTGGGGGGCACCCAGGGGCCCGAGCAGCTGACGGCTGGTCCGGCCCCAGCAGCCCGCGGGCCGCTCCGGCTCCGGTGGCCTCACCAGGAAGCGTCAGTCTCGACTCTGGGGAAGCTCCGAGCGCCGCCTCCGCCGCCGCCGCCGCCTCCCGCCCGGCGCCGGGTCCCCGAGCCCCCTCCCCTGCTCCCTCCCGGACGCTCGGGCTCGGGCGCCTTCCCCGGCGATGGCTGGCCGCTGAGCCATGGCTCAGTACGGCCACCCCGGCCCGCTCGGCATGGCTGCGAGAGAGGAGCTGTACAGCAAAGTCACCCCGCGGAGGAGCCGCCAGCAGCGCCCGGGCACCATCAAGCATGGATCGGCGCTGGACGTGCTGCTCTCCATGGGCTTCCCCAGAGCCCGCGCGTAAGTGGCGGGGCTCGCGCCCCTCGCGCCCCACGCGGCCGGCCCTCGGCTTCGCTCCGGCTCGCCTCCCCGCGCCTGCCGGACGGGCGGCGCGCTCCCCCGCTGCCCACCACCTGCTGGGGCAGCACGGGCGCGCGGGCGGCCCGGGACTCGGCCCCTCCCGGCGCGGGAGCGGGCGGGGGCGCCTGCTTGCGGCGCCCAAGGTGAGGCACGCCTACGGGGTCGGGTCCCAGGTGCCGTGCCCTGCGGCCGGCCCCCGCGGTGGGATGAGCCCGTCCGTGGCGGGCTCCCCGAGGTCTGCAGCGCCGGGCCCCCGGGGAGGCGGGGCCCCGCCGAGGATCCCATCCCGAACGCTGGGCTGGCTTAGGATCCTCCGGTGGCTGGGAAAAGGCGAAGGCACCGGCGGGGCGGAGGGGCCGGCGCTCTTACTGCGGTGCCTTCCAGCTCCGGATGTCGCTCCCCGGGTCGGTCTCCCTGCGGAGTAGGAGGAGCGGGGACGTGGGTGTTGCTGCGTGTTCATTGATAGGGAGGATGGAATAGGAAGGAGAAGCGATTCCTCCTGGGGACCTGGGTTCTCGTCAGTGGTGACGGCAGCGCGGAAATCTGTGGGTGCCTGAGAGTAAGGAGGGGAGCTGTCCTCCCTCGTCCTTCTTCCCCTTGGAGGGTGGGGTAGGGAAGGGCCGAGGGAGCGCAGGTGGCTGTTCCTGCAGTCCGCCGGGAAGAGGCCCGGCCGCTTGCTTGCACGAGGCGGCAGCAGCAGCAGCAGGGGCCTTAAGCCTGTCGACTAAGACCGTGGGGCTGGAACCCTGCCTAGGAGGAAGCCAAGGCCGGGTGGCCGGGCCAGGCCCCTTCTCCCTTGGTTAATTTCTGGAGGGCAGATTTCTTAGGTGGGGACACAAGGCCTGCCATCCTGTGGAGGCGCTGCTTCTTTGAATGACATCACCTAAACGGGAGAGTTGGGCAAACTTTATCGGAAAGGGCCAAGTTAAGGAAAAAAAAATTTTCTCCCCCCTTTTCTTCGGTTGGTAAGTCTAGGTTACCCCTCCCCAGCCCCTGGGCGGATCTTGCTTCCTCTGTTCTTTACTAACTTGGCTGCAATCTCCTAACCAAAGCAGACCCCTGGTTTTATCGTTCCACCCCGCCGGGCTGGGACTGGTTGGAGTGGCCTTGGAAACTCAGGAGGCGGGACTCAGGTGTTTGCCCGGGGTTGACTTCCAAAGCAGTGGGACTCCACTTCCCGATGCCAGAGTTACAGAGAGAAAGTGTGGTGGGTTCTGCAGGGCTGCGTCAGGCGTGGATGTTATGTTGCCACTTAGGTCCTTACTATGGGTGATGTGTGTGCCTCCCTCTCCTTAAGCACGGGAGGTAGGGGCTGGAAAATCAGCTGGGCAATGCTGCACGATGAGCGCCGTCTTGGGCATCTGCCTTTTTGGAAGCGAGGCCAGCAGTAAGGACCTAAATTGCTTAATAGAGGCAAGAAATGCTTAACTGCACTCAGACTGTCTTGTTGGCTCTTCAAACCCACTTGCCAGCGGCGTCTTTTCTCCTGCACTGGGTCCAGGAGGCCTTGCCCATGTCCTGACAGATGAGGATGATGGTCTAATTGTGGCTGGCCGAATTCCTGAGATCTCCTAATAGCTAGCATTTATTGAGTACTTACTGTGTACTGTTCTAAGCACTTTACTTTAAGTAACCACGTATCCTTCCAGCGACGCGATGAGAAAGGTAATTCGTACGCCTGTTTTGCGCATTCGGAGACAGGTTTACAGAAGTTACGTAACTTGCTTAAAGTCACAACACTAAGCAATAAAGCTGGCCTGCAAACCCGGAGTATGTCTGCTTGACCTCACATCCAGAGCCAGTATGTAATGCCTTAATGCGGGTAAAACGCTTAGGGCAGTGCCCTGGAGCCTAGTGGGTAATTATTAAATGTCAGCTCCTGTATTAGTTTCTGTGGCTGCTATAACAAATAACCACAAATTCGCAGGCTGGAGCCAACGGAAATTGATTTTCTCCTAGTTCTGGAGGCGAGAAGCCCTAAATCTGTGTCACTGGCTGCAAAGTGTCAGCAGGGCCGTGCCTCCTCTGGAAGGTTCCAGGGGAGAATCCATCCCTTGCCTCACCCAAGCCTTTGTGGCTGCTGGCAGGTTTTGGCTTGTGGGTGCATCACTCTCATCTCTGCCTGCGCGGCCACATCGCCGTTCTTTGTGGCTCGAGTCTCCCTCTGCCCCTTTCCTATAAGGACCTTGTGATTGCTTTTAGGGCCCCTCCAGGTAATTCAGGATAGCCTTCCCATCTCAGGATCCTTAAGCACACCCGCAAAAGCTTTTTTTTTTAATTTTTACCATCAGGCAATGCTTACAGTTCCAGGGATACAGACTTGTCTGTCTTCTGGGGAGCCATTCTTCAGCCGATCACAGCTATTATTATCATTATGACTAGCACTGCCTGCCTCTCTTTGCTGAAAGGGGGGCCAAGTGGGTCCTCATGAGGCAGCCTGGGCTGGAAGGAGGTTGGCTTTGCCATTCTGTCTCCCCATCAGATTCCCTGCCTGGGGGGTGGAGTGGGGGCAGAGCCCATGGCTGTCACCTGACCTGGTTTTACTCTCCCTAGGCTGCCAGGCCAAGAAGAAAGAGAGCTGGGGCATCGGGCTTAGCTTCTGAGAAGCCTCTTTCTCGGGCCTTAAGGCTGGAGGCAGCAGCACGATGACATCGCAAGCAGGAGGGAGCAGTGATGGTTTCCTGGGCTCTGGGAGACTTGGCTGTGATGCCTCAGGAAGGGATGAGACCAGTGTCTGGAACGCGGCCCTTTGGAGAGAATGGTGGTGGCCCAGGCCGACACTCTGGTTTCCCTGTGGGTGTCCCTGGGTCTGCTGTCTTGCAGCGGCAGAAAGGGACCTTCCACGGAGCTCTGGGTGGGTGGGCAGAGAGCTCAGGCCGGCCAGGCCCAGGTCCTATTCCAGCCTGTGCTGTGGTCTTGGGTAAGTCACTTAACTCCTCAGGGCCTCACTGGCTCCCTCTGGGGGGAACAGGGTTAATTAGCGCATGCTTATTAGGTGCCTACAAGGGAGAGGAGTGCTGAGCCAGCAGGGTGACCTCAGGGTATGTTCCTTCTAGCTCATCACTTCCCTGGAGCTGCGCTAGGATTTTTCCATCCCACCCTATTACCTTCGGTCCATCGACACTGCTGTAGAAAGACCTGCCAAATGGAGGATTAAGAAGTAGCGATTTTTCCGGTGTCTGTGCGTGTGTGTGCGTGTGTGTGTGTGTGCGTGTGTGTGTGTGTGTGTGTGTGTGTGAGAGAGAGAGAGAGAGAGAGCAGGCACAAGGTAAGGAGGTGTTAGGAAGACCTCAGGAAGGAAGACTTTAAGGGGCCAGGATGGCCAATCCCTTCTTTTTTTTTCTTTTCCTTTTTCTTTTTCCTTTTCCTTTCTATGCCTATTAGCTCTTCTAAAAGTTTCTGTTCCAGAAGTTCTAAAAATAAAGGTCCAGCTTGGTCAAGGCTAGAGCAGGTTTAGTGGGAAGGAAAGAGAAGAGCCTGCCGAACCAAGGAGGAGGGTGCCTAGGGGTCAGGAGAGAAGGCGGGACAGGCGCTCTGATGGGGTTTGTTGCTTTGCTACTTGATTTCATACCATCCCCTCCTGGCCTCTGTGGTTGGTAGGGGGTGGGGAGGGTGGGGCTCTTATCTCTTATCTCTTCTGCAGCTTGAGGCCAACTGTGGGAGCTTCACCAAACCATTGAATTTGAGGAGTCTTTGCTGATCCAGCGCTGACCTTTTGTTTTGTTTTGGTTGGGTTTGTTTGAGGCTGCCGGTGGCTAGAAGTCTGTCTCTAGCAAATGACTCTAATGTTTGCTAAGGATGGAAAGATACAGTCTTGCAAAAGGATGGGGTGGGGTGGGGTGGGGTAGGGGGGTGGGCAGGGGATCCGGGGCCCATGTGCGGGTCCTGCTTCTGACACAGAAAGCTTTTAGGTTTTCCATTTTTCTCAATATCCTGATGAGCTTCCGGGCACAGCAACACCTAGCCTGTGTAACTCACGGGGCTTTGTGAAGACAAAACGAGTCACGGGCAGGAAAGGATCTCGAATTAGTTAAAAATATAATGTGGACGCCAGACAGATAGGATTATGGTATTGTTGTGTTGGGTTGGAAGAAACGGAGGTAAGGTGCTTGCTGGTTGAGGTCTCCAGCGAAGATGGTCATGTGCCGTTAGGTCGACCTTTTTTCCTATGAAGCATATTTGAACGATGGCTAGTTGAAGAGCAGGACGGTAGAAGAAGGAACTTTCCTTGGGACGGTAAGCTGCATTCGCTATGCCTCGCTGCGCAAAGAGAAAACACCCTCCGAGCTGGCTGTGCGTGCAACTGAGAGGCACCTTGCAGAGCCCATGAATTAACGTATCCAGTTTCTCCGGCCTTCTCTAGCTTACCTGGTGGTTGACCTTAGATCCTCTGAAAGTGCTTGGTTAACTCGGCATCCCTGAGTTGTGGCCACTTCTGGGCAGGGACCTTGGGGAGAGAGAGAAGACAAACCCCGACCCACCTGGGGGTGAGAGGATCTTTCTTATAGGTGGGCGAGGCAAAGAATTCTCGAAGCTACCCGGCTAGACCGCGCATTCGTCCGACACTCCTCTACGTCTGTGTGTTATTTTGCAGTGGAAAAAATTACTCTCACGGGCACCAAATTGCCCTCTTGATTAGCATGGCAGTCTTGTGAGGTGAAGCACATGACTAAAGGCTCGTTTTATTTATTTATTTATTTATTTATTTATTTATTTATTTATTTAATTTATTTATTTTTGAGAGCGAGAACAGAGTACGAGCGGGGGAGGGGCAGAGAGAGGGAGACGCAATCCCAAGCAGGCTCCAGGCGCTGAGCTGTCAGCACAGAGCCCGACACGGGGCTCACACTCAACCACCCTGTGATCAAGGGTCGAACGCTTCACCGACCGAGCCACTCAGGTGGCCCCAAAGGGAGGGACTTCGACACGCATTTTTATTTTTAATTTTATTGAGGTAAAATTTATGTACCTGAAATGAAATCTGTCGAAGGATTGATCAGCTTGGACATATGATCACCGCCATAAGACACAGCACTTGCCTGTCACCCCTGAAAGTTCCCTCGCGCCCCTTTGCAGTCAGTTTCTTCTCCACCCTATCCCTGGGGAACTGGTCTGCTTTCTGTCACTGCAGATTAGCTTGCATCTTCTAGACCTGCATGGACGCAGAATCCTACAGTGTATATACTCTTATGCCTGCCTGGCTTCTTCCCTTCAGCCTCATATTTTTGAGATTCTTCCGTGATGTTGCGTGAATCAGTAGTTCATCTCCTGTTGTCGCTGGTAGGTCTTGAGGGCTTTGAATTTGCTGCTAACGTCATTATAACCCCTTGGGTTCCACTTTCTGTGGAAGTTCCGTGACGCCCTAATAATATTACCTTAGATTTTTCGACCACCTTAGAGATGACCGGGCAGCTTTATATACGTAATCACTCTCAAGTCTCAGACATTGGATGGTTTCATGAGAAAACTGAGGTTCAGGAGACTCAGTGCCACAAAGAGCGAAGAGCACCATGCTTCGGGACTCTGTCCCCTGGTTTTTGTCACTACCTGCCCCCTGCCCTCCGCTGCCTCAAACTCTGGCTGCTTTTCACGCGGTGGGCACTAATTCGTTCTCAGAGCTAAAGGCTGGCCTTTTCAGAGAAGCAATAAACCTAGGGGGTCCTGGGTCCCCTGCCATCTCCGCTCTGGCCGGTGACAGTGATGGTGGAGGTGTCGGCGTCCCCCTGATCCCAGCAGGCACCCGACGCGTGTGTGCTTGTGACAGGGTGCCCCTCTACTTGGGCAGCCGGGAACTGGACAGACCCCATCATCATCTGCCTCATACACCGACGTGTCAACCGTGGCCATTCAGACAGCCGGGAGACCTGGGGGCTGGCCGTCCAGCGTGCAATGCTTCTGTCTCCTCGTCTGTAAAATGTTGACAATAACACACGTACCTTGAAGGGCTGTTGGAAAGGCTGAGGGTGCCATTCCGTGCCAACAGTCCCGGCGCATGTGTCATTCAGTGAGCCTTGGGTGCAGACACAGGCGTCACGGCCACTCCAGCGGTGATCTTATCCTGCACGGCTCCTCTGTGGCCACCGCGTTTCATCTCCTCGCGCCTCACTGCGCCGTGGGCCTAAAGAAGTGAGTCGGGGGTGGAGCCTATGCCATTCCTCGGTACTCGGGTTCTGTTCCCCCTGCACCTCTGTCCGTAGAGCGCCCTGAGGGGTGCCAGGCGGAGCAGAAGCAGATCTGGAGCCGAGCCAGTGCTGCCCGAGCTGCTGGCTATCATAAATGGCCCGGGTTGGGGATTTGTAGGAGTGCCATATGGTTGGCTTCTGATTCGTCTCAAATGGAATCAGACTGCAGCCCTGGAGAGAGGGGCGGAGAAAAGCTCATTCAAGAACGGTTTCTCTGCCCCGTGATGGGCACAGTCCCGGCGGAACTGGGTGGCCTCTGGAGAGCGAGACACTTGTGGTCCCCACTGGGACCGACGGCTCTTGTCTTCTTCATTGGAGGAATTTCCCAGGGGGCACTGGGTGTCACCCAGAGGCTTATGGGAGAACGTCCCTGGAGGGTGGGTGCACAGGTGTGGCAGACCTTCTTCTGTCAGGTGCTCGGGGTCCTGTGATAGGAGGGCTCCTGTCTTGTTGGTCCCTCTGGCCAACAGCCCCCCCATTTTCCTGGCGACTTTGCAGGCGTGTTCCTCGCCACCTACTGTTTATGGGGAGGAGGCCTATTAACGAATGCCTCAGACGAACATCCAGAAATCGCCTGAGCTCTTACTATGTGTGCAGCATCCTAGTAAACTCCGCGCGGTTCTCAGGAGGGGAAGATGAATGCCAAGTTTCACCACCCGGCACTCCGAAGTCGGCTGTCAGAGGCAGCCTGGAACTCTCTCTCGCTGACTGCCATCCTCCCCAGTGACCTCCCTGTGCATCCTTCTGGGCCTGGGTGATAGTCTGAAGGCTCTGTACTCCGCTCACACCCCACTGGTAGCCCAGTGGTAGCATAAAGCAAACTCAGTTTACCTTTCTGTCAGACCCTGGCTTTGCACTCTCGCTCTGCTCTCATTTTTTGGCCATGGGGCTTCACACCCAGCCTTTTCCTTCTCCGGGCCTCAGACGTGCCAACTGCAAAAGGGGTCGAAGTCAACCACATCTCAGGCGTTCTGGTGACGCGAGGGTGACACGGACAGGTGTCTCTGGACAGCAGGAGGATGTTTTCACCGCCTCTTGTGTGCTTGTCTGTTCCAGAGCATTTGGCTTCTCCGTGTCTGTTTTATTTTTTCCGGTGCTTTGCCGTCAAATTCTTCTCTTCTCCCTTCAGAGAAAACGGTTCAGGACTGACAACTGAAATTCTGGAGAGTAAACAAACGGGAAGAGAGAATGATAGGAGGTAATTACAACGAGCAGGGAGGGGGGCGTCATTTAAGTAGTACACAATAGTGTAATTTTCAAATTGGCACATGATGTGCTCTCCTGCAAAAACACAAGGAAAGTGCTGGTTAACTGAGAGAGGAGGTTGGTGCCTGGAGCCCAGCCCCTGGGGGAAACAAATTGCCCACGGGCACCTTTTTAATCAAAGGGGCATCTCCCCTTCTGGAAGTCACCAGCTGTTGGTGTAACAACAGTTCCTGTTGTGTTCGGCTGCCCCAGTGGAAGCGTGAACGCTCTTGTACATAAAGCAGCCGTGGCAATGAACCCCGCCAGGGACGAGGGCCGTCGCCACCCACAGCGGGAAGCTGAAAGGAACACCACCAGAGCAGCTCACGGCAGCCCGGAAAATGCCAAGGGGACGCGGACAGCACAGATGGCCCGAGGCAGCTGAACGGTTCAGACTTCTCTTCGGGTTTTGTTGGATAAACCTTCTCTCGGAACCAGGTAGCCGGCTTGTTTAGAATCCCGCTTCCGTGTTGGCTGTGCCCCGTTCCAAAATATTTATAGTGAGCCTTCCCTCTCCAAATGTTCGCGGTCTCTTATCTCGGGTAGGAAACGCTTACAGGGCAGGGAAGAAATGTGCCTCCAATGGCTGCTCATGTATCCAGTCTATTTAAACACAGACAAACACACTCAGAACCGTACGGAGCAGCTGGAATTCTGAACCAGTGGTGTCTCGTGCGTCGGACCGTAACCATCCTGTCCTTGAATCGACGGCAGGGACCCATCATTTCTTCGCTTTCTGCCTAAGCAGATCGCACCCACCCTGGAGAACTAGTTCAATCACAAATACGTCCAGCGTCTCTTCCCTGGCCTGTCCCTTCCCTGCCCTCCCGGCCTCCCTTCTTCTCTCCTCTCTCTTTTCTTTTCTGGTCCCTTCTCCCTCCAGCCTTATTGAACTTTACTCTCTGCGAGGCAAGCAGGGAAGAGAAGGGCACGACGCCTACTTTACCCGGCCTCTTGACGAATGAAATCTTGAAGAACAAGACAGGGGAAAGGAAAGCCTGGACAAACACCATGCGGTTTTACATATAGGTGGAATCTAAAAAACAAAACCAATGAATCAACAAACCAACAAAAGGCAGAAGCAGGCCCCCAAATACAGAGACGAAACTGATGGTTGCCGAAGGTGGGGGAGTGGGCAACACGGGTGAAGGGGAGAGGGAGATCTAGGCGTCCAGGTGTGGAACGAATAAGTCACAGGAATGAAGGGCCCAGCGTAGGGAGTACGTCAGTGGTACCGTAATAGAGTTTTCTGGTGACTGACGGTAGCCACACTTGCTGTGAGCACAGCGTTACGTATCGTCTTGCCAAATCCCTTTGCTGTACACCCGAAATTAATACAACATTGTGTGTCAACTCTACTTCAACAAAACTTAAAAAAAAACAAACAAAAAAACCGCGTAACATTGCAGGTGTTATCTCCATCGAGTGTTTCGTAATGCCCGTCAAAAAGAATTTTTTTTTTTTTTTAGTTTTTTTTTAAATTAAAAAAAAAAAGTGTTTATTTTCTTTTTGAGAGGTGGGGGAGGAGCAGAGAGAGAGGCACAGAGGATCCGAAGCGGGCTTTGTGCTGACAGCAGAGAGCCCGACGCGGGGTTCGAACTCCCGGACCGTGCGATCGTGACCTGAGCCGAAGTCGGAGGCTTGACAGACTGAGCCACCCGGGCGCCCCAGTGCCAATTTTGTTTTTTAAATGTATATGTACTTTATTACTTATTTATGGGCAACTATGATAACCTGTGATAACAGGAGTTGGGAGTACAGAGGATCATTATATAGAATCTCTGCCCTCAAGGAACTGGCAGTCTAGTGCGGAAGATAGAAAATTATGATAAAATGTGGCCCACGTGCTGCAAGAGATAGATGCAGTGTGTACGTGAGAGGAAGAGGGTGCTGTAACCAGACAGGAAGCCCTGAGGTAAACTCAAGGTGTGACTAGAATGGCCACAGCACCCTTCAGTGTGAGAGGGGGGGAGTTTGGGAAGATGAGTAGACCGTCTGAATGATTTCATATTGTACCACAAGGGAAGATAAGATTTTAATTTAAACTTGAGTTTCTTGACTCACGCTGGTCATGACTCTCCCGCCTTCTGCCCCCCGCTGTTACTCTCTAGCTTGGAAAGAGAAGGGGACATTTTGGCTCCCAAAAGACACGGCTGGCCCGTAGCTGGGCCTGAGTTGAGGTTGGATGTTATTTCATTCACTCTTCCGCTGGCATTTACTGAGTGCCTCCTGTATGCCAGGAACTTGTTAGGGATGTGGCGGTTGTCTTTCTTCTCCAAGAGCTCAGCCTTCCTCGAGAGACAAAGACGTGGACACACTAATTGTGATACAGCAATATGATTAGTGCTGTGGTTGAGATTCGAAATAAGCCCTGTGGGGCCACAGAAAAAAACAATTAGTGTAACTGAAGAAGGTTCTGAGGAAAGCAGAGGAGGTGATCATTAAGGCAGACCTTAAATAATGAGTAGAGATTTTTCTGGGCATGAGGAGAGGACGCATTTCAGTCAGAGGGCACAGCTGGACTTCAGAGCAAGGCACCCCGGGGCTGGGATTGGTGGGAAGGAGACAGAGAAGTAGTGAGAGGTGAGGTGGAACAATGCGCTGGGGCCGGATTGTTTTCTGGAGGTGGTAGGAAATAAAGTCTCAAAGCGAGAGGGCGGTGGAAAGAATGGAACAGAGCAGAGCAGCACTACACATGGAATCCAGTTGGAAGGTGCCTGTAACGGTCCCAGTGGACGATTAATAGGACTCGGATTGAGCTTACAAGAGCCGGATTCTAGAGATATTTTTGAAATGGAATCGACAGGATTTATGATCCATTGGATGCGAGGAGGAGGGGCAGCGGAAAGGTAGCCCAAGATTTTGAGCTTGGCAAATTGGAAAGGTGGAAACATTACCAACCAACTTAGGACACACAGAAGGTTGGGTGACACAGAGGATGCGACGATGTACTCCGGGACACGTTAGAGGTGCTGTGAACACACAGATCAGGAAAGAGGGATCTGGAGCTCCGAGGGGAGGTCGGGCTGGGAATTGATGGGAGCAGAAGGCAGCTGTAAAGAACACGCAGAGAGCAAAGAAAAGGAAAGGAGCCAACCCCCAAGGGTAGAATTGCGGGGACCAGCTGGTGGGTAGGGAAGAAAGAAGGTGAAGGAGGCTAAGAGGAATGGTTCAAGAGGCAGGAAAAGAACGAAATGACAGGTGTCCTGGAAGAGGACAGGGGAGAAGAGAATTTCATGAAAAAGATTGAGGTCCACAAAACGTTCCATTCCCTCTGCACTTCCGAAGTGAGTGAAGTTGTTGGTTGTGGAGGAGGTGTTCCCAGACGAAGATTCCAAAGCCTCTCTGTGGGGTTTCTGGCAATCCTCCCCAGCATCCCCACACTTCCTGAGGATCAGACCCCTGGGATGCCACCCTGCTCTCTGAGAACTCTTTCCTCGGACGGCTGGAGTCTTCTTTCTGGAATTGAGGCCGCTGACTGAGATCTCACCGTGAATGGACAGATCATCTGGAATCTCTGACGTAAGAATCATCTCCCCTTTGGATTCCCTCACCACTAGAGATTTCACCTGCTCCCCCATCCATATCTGAACTCACCTGTCCTCACTGGAAACCAGGCCAAGGTCACCTGATTCTCCTTGCAGGAGTGACCCTTCGTTCATTTCAGTCTTTCCCGGTGGTTACTGCATGCCCGCCAATGCCCTAAGGACTGTGGCTAAAGCAGTGAGAAACCTTCTCAGTTCCTCCTCTCTTTGGTCTCCGGATGGTGAGATCTCAGCCTGCCATGCGCTCTGCTCATTTTCTGTAATTTCCTCTCTCCAGTAAGCACCTGTTACTACCATCTCTGCATCAGAAATAGCTCTTCGAGGAAGGCTGGGGAATCTGTGCTCCGTCTGTAAGACATCAAGGCTCATGAGGTGGCTGGTGGTCAGGGACTGGAGCAGCCTCCGTGTCCCCCAGAGAAGGTGTTGTCCAGTGTCCTGAGTCATTGCAAGCTGGTTCGCACACATGGGTCTGCCCGCCCTCCCCTACAACCCGGAGACGAGCGGGGATGTGTGGCCCCTGAACGGATGATGGCTTTCTTGGGTGCTCAGGAAGGAAATGCTGGAGGAAAGAAGAGGGAGAGGGAACCAAGAGAAGATCTTGAGATGGGGGCACCCGAATCAAGGTTGGAGAGAGTGCTTTTACTCCAAAGAAAAGGAAGTTATAGTTTACACAGTAGGTTTTACGTTGAATTTCTCAGAGTCGGTAGGCACGGACGACGTAGAGAACAGAAGATATAGTTTTAAGTTTCGGTGGTTTGGCGAGCGGTGGTTCTTCATGGGTCGCCAAAGAATGTGAAAATGAACAGCGTCGTGAACACAACACTCTGTGAAAGCTACAGATAACAGAAGGTGTAGGTCGACACAGGTGTCCAAGAGACGTTCGTTAGTTTTGACCTCCCAGACTGTGCCTAGTATTTAACCGCGTGATGATAATCTCTTGCTCCTGGCTGGAGAGTCCCGTATGATGGATGGTAGGGTTTGCTTTGAAGTGAAGAAGTTCAATGTGTAGTGAGAATTGCCGGTGAACCTTCTCCAGCCCAACTTCCTCTTTTTACGTAAAAGTAAAATGAGACAAACAAATGAAGTGACTTTTTCAAGACCAACAGCTGGTCTATGACAGAAGTGGACCTTAGGCCTCCTGACTCCCAGGCCAGAACAGTTTCTTTTTTATATACATCAGGCGACTTCCCTGAGTCCAGGCTCTGCCTCCAAGAGGGAGATTTCCAACAAGGCTTTTCGCCTCCATTTCCTGGAGGAATGGACTGGGCTAGTCCCTTGATCAGCCCTTGCATACAGGTTCTCTGCCCTTTCTTTCCCTTTGCTCCCCTCCTTCTGCCTACCATGTGCTTACATCTCGGCCTCTGGAAGAGGGAGCTAAGTTGTCTCTGGCCAGTTGGAATGGTCACCTCTGGGACCCTTAGGTGTCTCGGCCACCCATCCTGGAGGGTAAGAACAAATATTGCCTTCTGCTCTGGGGGGAAGGAAGGCCGGCTTTAGAGACAAAAAGACTAGCTTCAGATTCTGGATCTGTCACTTTCTGAAGATGCGTGTTTGCTTTTTTACTTTTTTTTTTTTTTTTTTTTTTAACATTTATTCATTTTTGAGAGACAGAGTGTGAGTGGGGAAGGGGCAGAGAGCGAGGGAGACACAGAATCCCAAGCAGGCTCCAGGCCCCGAGCTGTCAGCACAGAGCTCATTGCGGGGCTCGAACTCATGGACTGTGGGAGCGTGACCCGAGCTGAAGTCGGACACTTAGCAGACTGAGCCACCCAGGTGTCCCTGAGGATGTGGTTTTGATCAAGTATTTTGATAGGTTGGATGAATCAAAATGAGGCAATGTGTATACACAGTTATACATATGTAATGAAAATGTAATGAAAAATGACAAAAAGTCATGCACACATGATGTGATAGTACCTATCAGTGGTTGGGTCCTGGGACTTTGAGGCTCTTCCAGAAAGTCTGTGAACTGTTGGTTTTGTGTGACGTCTAGTAGGCTGTTCTAAGTCTTCCCTAAGCAAGCTCCGATGTTTCAGAGAGGCAAACTCTGAGCAAGGGACATGAGTAGCCACACGAGAGGCCAGTTCCATCAAAGTCAACGCTTCCTTCTGGATGCTTAAATTTTCACTGCACCCCCTTTTGGGTAGTAGGGATGTGAGTCATAATGAGTTAGCCAAGGGGCTTTTGGGAACAACACGACGTTTTGTGAAACACAGTACACGTGACCAAAGCCACGTGTCGTATAATTTCCTATTGCTTCTGTCGCAGATGGGGGGACTTAAAACAACACGAATTCATTCTCTTACAGCCAGGAGAGCAGAAGTCCAAAATGGGTATTATGGGCTAACACCAAGATGTCCACAGCGCTGTGCTGTCCCTCTCGGAGGGAACTGGTTCCCTTGACTTTTCCAGCTTCCAGAGCCTGCCTGCATTCCCTGGCTCATGGCCCCTTCTTCCATCAACAGAATGACCACACCCACTTCTGCTTACATCTGTCTCTTCCTCTCCTGCCTCCCTCTAGAAAGACCTAAGGACCGCATCGCTCCAGCTCAAGATGCTTAACTTAGGCACATCTGCAAAGTCCCTTTTGCCTGGTAAGGGAACATATTCATAGGTTCAGAGGATTAGGACATGGGCGTCTTTGGGGACCATTGTCTTGTCTACCACGGCATGTGGTTACCAAGTGTTACACGCTTGGTCTGCCTGTCCTCGTCGTTCATGATGTTTGGCACAGAATGGGGGTGTAGCAGATGCTCCTCATTTGCCTTTCCGGTTGCTAACTCATCTGCTGTCTTGTCAACCCTCATCATTCCAACAGGAGCCTTGAATGCTCCTCGCTAACCTTCGCTGAGCGCCTACTGTGTGCCAGGCAGTATTTTAAAACTTTACGTGTACATTGTTTTGTTTATTCCACATACCAGCCTTATGAGATAGGAACTGTTATTATCCCCATTTTATAGATGAGAAAACTGAGGCCCAGCAATTTGTAAGTGGCCCAAGACCACTCAGCTAGTAAGTGGTGGTAGATCCAAGATGCAAACTCCAGGCAGCCAGACTCCCAGGTCTGAGTTCCTAACCCACACCCACCGTGTTGATGTGTGGCTGTGCTTCGCAAAGTGTGACGAGTAGAAGGAAGCAAACTTGAGGTCCAGAGAGATGATGTGATGGCCTTAGATTACACAGAACTGGGGTCACTGGTTTAATCTGTTACTGCACTCAAATAATTGCAATGTGGTTGGCTGTCTACTGATGTTGTACAGAGTTACAGTGACATTATCACTCTTTCTGAAAGGGTGTGTGTGTGTGTGTGTGTGTGTGTGTGTGTGTGTGTGTGTGTGCACTACCCATCTGAGCTCCGGACTTTGAGAAGACAGGCACAGGATTGTACTGAAGAATTTACAGAACACCACGTTCCCTGCCGGCCACTTCTCCGGCCTCCACAATAGAAACAGGAAGGATGCTGTTCCCGTGGCCTCCATGAGGGGCTCTTCAGGCAGAGAACATAATGGTTTGCCTGGTCCTCGTTTGAATGAGCGAATACACATGAAATGGTGCAGAGCCTGACTCATCAGTAAATGGTAGATGTGGTGGTTCAGATCAGTAGCTCCGGAATCACAGCATCGTGTGGGGCACAGGAGGGGACTCTGGGTATAAGTTAATGAGCCATTGCAAATCTTCGGTGAGTTTCTAAGTTCGCTTCCCAACGTCTTTAAGACCTGGGGCCTAGGGCTCATTTCAGTAGCATTGGGTTGATCGGATACACGTTGGGGGGCTGGGGGCAGGGCGATGAAGGGGGGGATGCTATGCTGGTCGAGGCACGTGGAGTGGTTCTTCTCAGTGCTGGACCCTGACCACACCCCTGCTGCCTTCGGCCCGCTCACAAGTACACAGAGTGGCTCTCCTTATCAGGAAGACTCCTTGGCACGTCACCGGTGTGGTGATGATGACAGGGGCCCCTGGGGGAGTCCGCTTTTAGGTAGGTCTTCAAAATCAACACATCATCACGATGAGCCCCGTAGGGACCTCGGACCTCCCTCAGACCTTCGGCACCTTCGCGCGTCAGGATTGAGGAGAACGTTTGAAGTTCTTCTCTTCCTCCAAATGTAAGGTCACAGCCTCTCAACTGTGAGGCTGAACGGACCACGGCCATACATGCCCCTTTGCCGTCTGGTTGCTTCAGACGCCACGGACCCCTGGGTGTCACTTCATCCACCAAACCGTGGCGGGGGGTGGGAGGGTGACAAGTGTGTTTGTGTTGTTATTATGGCCTGCGGCTGCCAGCCCTGAGGCGGGCCAGCGGAGGAGGGACGCCAGGGAAACCACTCGAACAAGATGGCCTGATCATGCGCGATTGGTGAAGGCTTTCAAATGGAGGGACTCTCAGGGGACCTTGCAGCAACAAGGAGGGTTGCTGTTCCCTCGGCAGCTGGCTCCGAAAGATGTGGAAGATAAGGGGGCGAGTCTCATTTGAATTTCTTTTTAATTTTTCCCGTCCGTCTCTTGCATGGTGGGGATCTGGCCAGTGCGTTTCCGAGTTGACCTGGGAGACAGGTAGTGTGGGGCTAAACGTGATTTACAGGGATATATGGGAGATGTTGAGGCAGGGCAGAAAGACGATCCTGTAGATTCAACAAAAAATGTACCGAGCCACGACTTTGTGCCAGGCAGCCGGGACTTGTGCTGTGCGCTAGACGTAGAAATACGAGGAAGACCCTGTCTCTGAGCTCAGGGAGCCCTCAAGGTCTTGGGCAAGAAAGACTCAAGCAGATGACTGCAATATCATGTGATAAGAGACAGAGGAAGGTTCTCTCCTCTGATAGCTGGCTAGAGTGCTGACATAGGAAAAGAGGCTGCTTATTTTGTGGACCTCGCTGGGAAGTTCTGTTGCTGGGGGTGGGCAGTTTCCAGGTCACCAGAAACAGAGTTTGGAAACCGATGGCCCAACCGTGATGTGTTCTGCCTCTGGAGGTCGTGTTTTCTCTCTCCGGTTATGAGTGACTGAGCTTTCTTATCAGCCTCCTCAGAAGGACTCAGGTGTTCCGGGGTGGGGAACACGTCTGAAGTCCCGGTGGGGATCCAGCCTGGATCTGAGGTCTGTGGGGAAGGATATGAAATCTGAAGGTATCCTTCTGGGTAGGTGCCCTCACATGCAAGATTGTCTCCACAGCTCTGACAGTACAACAGATCGTTTCCCCTATTTAAAATATGGGGGGGGGGGGGGACAAAAGAGAAGAAGCCTACGAAAGTGAAATGCACACAAAGCTAGTAAAGGGTACAACGAGGCAGTCCCAGAACTGCGAGCATACAGATAGAGAGCCCACGGAGGAAGCTTATTGACTCCCTGAGATACTGAACAGCCAAGAGGTAGGAAGAGCTAGTGGGCTGTGGACATGACCTCCGAGCCCCCTGTCTTTAAAGTGTCTCCATGCCAAGTCTCTGGGATTCTCTGAACATGCCCTTTCCTTTTGGAAGGTGTCACCTTCTGGAGCAGCCCCGCCCAGGGTTGGTTAGGAATGGATTATCCACACTCCCGGGCTGAAGGGACGTTGTGGTGCTGAACTCAGGGAGTTGGGCAAGGACCTCAGAAGGAGTGAGCATTGAGCGCTCCCTCGCTGGGCACATATTCACTCATGTCTCTCGGCTCTGGGCATGTGATCCCCTTGGGACAGAGGGAATGGGCAGAGGCTCCGAGAAGCAGCAGTGAGCAAGATGCAGAGCAGATGTACAAGTTCAGTGTAACCACGCCAGGGCAGAGAAGCAGCCCTAACGCCAGGAAGAGAAAGAACTTGTAAGTCGGACAGAACGGGAAGGAAGATGGCTTTGAGTTTTTTACAGACTTAGGAGGCTGGAATTTTCAGCTAGGAAAGAAATAGCCTTGGGGCACCTCAGTGGCTCAGTCCCTTAAGCATCCGACTTGGGCTCAGGTCTTGATCTCATGGTTTGTGAGTTTGAGCCCCGCGTCGGGCTCTGTGCTGACAGCTCAGAGCCTGGAGCCTACTTTGGATTCTGTATCTCCCTCTCTCTTTCTGCCCCTTCCCCTGCTCACGTGCTGTCTCTCTCTCTCAAAAATAAACATCAAAAAAATTTAATAAAATACAAAATGTTTGTAAGAAAGTAAAAGAAATAGGCTTAAATCAGCCCTGAACTCCTTGCAATAGAAAAATTCCAGAAGGGCTGATGTTCTTTCTGTTGTCACTGCAGTTTTTGATGACGGAGAGAATGTATATTGCAACACTTTTGGCTAAAGAATTGAACGCTCTTTCCTTGTTTGGTTTTCTTTGCTCTGGAATTGCCTTTTTTTTACAGAGGGAGTTTTCTTCTTTAAAAGAAAAAGAAGAAGATCACCATGAAGGAGGAAGTATTATCATGTTTCTTCCGCCTTTCTCAGCTCGCTGCGGGACTCCTGCCAGAATATCGGGAGTACCATTGTAGAGCTGTATGTCCGGGTCCAGGGCCCCTCTTTCTCCTCTGCTCCAATTTCCTGTTCATGGGGCTGTTTTGTGTGTTTGTTTGTTTCAACATGCAATTGTCGGGCTGGCATCCTGCTAGGAGCAAAAGGGAAAGACCTGCTTCAGGAACGGCCCCTGCCGTCTTGGTGCTCCTGGTCGAATAGGGAGGACCAAGAAGTGATCAGATACGTTCAACGTTCATTGCACTCTACCCCATGCCCAGAAACAGAGAGAGGAGGAAGGTGATCTGGAACAGCACAGGGGCTAGCAAATAGCTGTGCTTCGGGGTCCGTGGTGCTTTCAAAGATCTGGACATTGTCGGGTGAATTTATAGTAGGTCCTCCGAGCCGTTGGAGATAGGTGTCATTTTTAAAGACTATCTTTTCAAGCCGTTTTAGGTTCATAGCAAAATGGGGTGGAAGGTATAGAGATTTCCCATTTGTCCCTGCCCACCCCCCCCCCCACGCACATCCTCTCCCATCATCAGTATTGGCTCACCCGAGTGGTATGTGTGTTACATCTGATGAATCTACATGGACACATGACCGTCAACCCAAAGCCTGTAGTTTACCTTAGGGTTCACTGTCGTTATATTTATTACGGATTTGGATAAATGTAGAACGACACGTATCTGTCATTAAAGTATCATACAGAGGGGCGCCTGGGTGGCTCAGTCGGTTGAGCGTCCGACTTCAGCTCAGGTCATGATCTCGCGGTTCGTGAGTTCAAGCCCCGCGTCGGGCTCTGTGCTGACCGCTCAGAGCCTGGAGCCTGTTTCCGATTCTGTGTCTCCCTCTCTCTCTGCCCCTCCCCTGTTCGTGCTCTGTCTCTCTTTGTGTCAAAAATAAACAAACGTGGGGCGCCTGGGTGGCGCAGTCGGTTAAGCGTCCGACTTCAGCCAGGTCATGATCTCGCGGTCCGTGAGTTCGAGCCCCGCGTCGGGCTCTGTGCTGACAGCTCAGAGCCTGGAGCCTGTTTCCGATTCTGTGTCTCCCTCTCTCTCTGCCCCTCCCCTGTTCGTGCTCTATCTCTGTCTCAAAAATAACTAAACGTTAAAAAAAAAATAAAGTATCAACCAGAGTATTTGCAGTGCTCTACAGAGCCTCTCTGTGCTCTACCTGTTAACTGTTCATCCTCTCCCTGCACCCCGCTAACCCCTCCAACTCCTAGCATTGCCCCTCCTGCAACCACTCCATGGTTTTGCCTTTTCTAATACGTCACACAGTTGGAACCATACAGTATGGAGCCTTCACAGATGGACTCCTTTCACTTCATAATGTACATTTAGTGTCCGGCCATGTCTTCACGACTTGCTAGCTCACTGCGTTCTAGCCCTGAATAATATCCCCTGATCTGGATCACCAGTTTATTCATCCATTCACCTGATAAAGGACATCTGGGTACCTTCCAAGTTTTGGCAGTTCTGAATAAAGCTGCTGTGAACTTCCATGGGCAGGCTTTTGTGTAGCATAAATTTTGGGCTCCTTCGGGCAGATACCAAGGAGCACGATGTTAAAGACCATTCATAATCATCTTTTGTGTGTCAGTCGCCAGCCTCAGCCCCTTCCAAACACTGTGTCAGTTACTCCTCAGTGAACACCTCTGCAGTTCGTATTAATAGACCCATTTGCAAATGAGCAAATGGAGGCTCAAAAGGTTATTTAACATGCATTGAGTAAGGGGCAGAGAGCTGGGCTTCTAACCCTAGCGTTTCTGACTCCAAAGCCCTTACCATTAGACCTATAGTCAGGGGGCCTCAATTTCTGCTTTACTCGCTTATTTTGGGTCCTGGATGACGGCTTTAAACTCACACACGGAGCTCTAGCACCCTGACTGGCAAATAAACGTTACTGGTGGCTCAGCCAGCTGCTGTTTCCTGTGTTTATAGCCCACATTGCAGGAAGGTGTTTTAAGAGTTGTTTTGAGTGTTGCGTCTGCTTCTCCTTGCGAAAGTGTGGATGCCGCTTCTGAGAGGGAGGTGACATGGGCTGCTCAGTGTTGGGTGGCCGTTCCCATTTGGTGGGAATTCGGAGAGGAATGCGTCTGTCCCCGGATGAGATCAGAGTCTTTGCTCTGTTTGGTCTGCAACCGTGTCGTCTCAAGAAGTCAATGGGCTGTGAGGTCAAAGTTCTAGAACACGCTTTGGGTAAGACGGTTTACGTCTGCTTTGCCCATCTGTGCAATTAATTATCCAAAGTTTCAAGGAGCGCCTCTGACGAGCCGAGGACCATGTAGGTCCACGGGCCCCAGACAAACAGGATGCATTCCTGGCCCCTGTGAATCCCGGAGATTAGGAAAGGGACAGACAGATACAGAAGCGATGGATGATCACCAAACAAGAAGGTATGACGTGCTGCGAGGCAGCCGGTTTCCTCCAAGCTTTCAGAGAAGCACCTTGAAACTTCAGGGTGTTGGGAGCTTTTTTGGAGGTTCTTAATTAGAGACAGTTAGCTAGTAAGATCTTACATTTGTTGTGATCCTACTGTGTGTGTGTGTGTGTGTGTGTGTGTGTTTTACTCTCTTCTCCATCTTGAGGGGATTAGTAGGTAGTGTTTCCATTTTACAAATGTGAAAAGCCAGGCACAGCAATTAAAGGCTTTTTCCAGCTTGTAAGTGACTACTCCAACATCCCCACATTAGTCTGTCTTTGGAGCCTTTCCCTTTCTGCCTCCCCCTGAAGACCATTTGAAGATTTCATTTGAATGTTTCAAGATACCCACAGTCCAACATTCCTCTGCTGCTGAAATGTCTCGTTTCTCCTCCCTTAGCTCCCTTCTCTGTGTGTGTGTGTGTGTGTGTGTGTGTGTTTCCCAGGTATCAGGTATCAGTGAGGCTTCTTGCTGCCTGTCTTTCCAGCCCCCTCTTCCTCTCCTTCCCCTCTGCCCTAGTACCCTTTGTCGCACTCAGCTAGCTTTGCTCAGTTTCCCACAATTTTAACACCCCCCCCCCCCCCCCCCCGCGCGGGCTCAAGTTCGTTAATGAATCAGTGAATCAACAAGTGCCTTTTTTCCTGGGTGCACTTTTCTCTCGAGTGAAATCATCTATGCCCTTTTCAAATATGCTGCCCTTTGAGAAAATTTCTCGGATCGCATTACTCATTTCGCACGTCTGCGTCCAGCTCTGTCCACTCCCATCTTGAAGCAGAGCGCACACTCAAGCCTCTGGCACGTACCTATGTGTGCGCATGCACACCTGCGTGTTACCCCGGCACATTAGATGCCTCTGTTGGGGCACTTGGCCCATCACATCATCAGGGTTGGTTTACATCCATCTCGTAGACTAGACCGTGTCTCCTTGGAGTGATGGCGTCTTAGTTTCTCCTGTTTCCCTAGCGCTTTGCGCGGTGCCCAGTCCCTAGCCAACACTCCGTACGTTCATTCCTTTATTAACATGTATTATTTCTGTGTCCCCCTACTGTGTGCCGGGGAGACGATGGCAAACCAAGCTGCATTGGCCCCTGCTGCCTTCATGAGCTTAATAACGGTTCATTGGAGGAAACTGAAATTGATCAAATTACCCATGAAGGAAGGCTGCGGTCATAGTCAGCTCGGGCTGCCCTGACAAAGTGCCACAGATTGGGCAGATTCAACCACAGTCAGTTATTTTCTCACAGTTGTGGAGGCTGGAGGTCCAAGATCAAGATCTGGGAGGGTGAGGGGGTCCGATGAGGGCCCTCCTCCCGGGTTGCACACCACTCCCTTCTCACTGTGTCTTCACATGGCCTTTCTTAGGTGAGTCGTTCTTATAAGGACACGAATCCTAGCAGATTTGTGTTCCACCCTCATGCCCCTATCTAACCCCAGTTGCCTCGCAAAGTCCCCATTTTCAAATACCATCACGTGAGGGGGTTGGACTTCAACATATGCATTCTGGGGGGACACCATTCAGTTCAGTCCACAGCAACCCTCCATGACCATCTGGAGAGAATAGCCCTGTGAATTTAAGGATGGGAATTTTAGGCCAGGTGGAGGAGGGGTGGGGAAGATGCCACATTCAGCAAGTGGGGTCATACCCAGGCTGGGGCGCGCTCCACACACTGTCCCTTCCCACCGCCCACCCCTCCTTCCCCAGGCCTCTTGATCAGCTGGCTGACAGGGGTCCCCACCCATCTTTCCACTGTGGCTGCCCTCAGCCTATGTCTGGCTGGCTGATCCACATTCCTCTGGGTTCAGGTAACCGACCGGCAAGTAGAAGCCACAAGAAGTAAGAAGGGACATGCCTGAAGCCTCAGGTATCTGTTTCCCAGGCCTTCTCACTGAGCCCTTTGGGCACTTTGCATAAGTCCTGGCCCCCCTCCCGCCCCGGAACGATGGACACCCTGCTCTGGGTGCCGAGCCTGCTGGTGCTGTTGCCAGGACCTGCTGCCCAGAGTTCCAGAGATAGGTCTTCAGGAGCTGCTCCCTGGGCTCGGAAGTTCTCGGTACCCTACAGAGTGGCCAGCCACGGGAAGAAGCTGCCCTCCCCAAATACTCTAAGGGTTTCAGAGCACAGGCTTTATTTCTGTTAGGAATGCTATAAAACGAATTCCCCCATCGGTCACAACAGAGCATATCCGTTTCTGAGGTGTGGCTCGGGGGAAAAGAAAACACACGCCCGGAACCCGAAGGTGTAGGCTGTGGTCCCAGCTCTTCACTTGATTTGCTAGGTGACCCTGGGCATTTCATTTGTCCCATTCCAAATAACGTACGTTATACCCCTGCATGCAGGAATAAGTGAAGTGACGTCTGCTTTAAGGACACAGGTCACGGGGCGTGTGATTCAGGCTGTGACGAGGGCCATGAAATACTAAGGGACCTCACTAAAGGGCCACTCAACTCAGCCTCAGGGAATCTGGAAAGGGTCCTTTCAAAACCCGAGTTGAAACGTGAAGGACAAGAAGATGGACAATTGGTCGTGTCCGGGGCAGGGGGGAGGGGTGGGGAGAGGAGAGAATGCTCCAGATGAAGAGACCAGTGTGTGCTTCAGCACGTGGATGAGCAAGCCCAGTGCATCAGGGAGCAGAAGGCACACGTGGGAGTGTGTGTTCAGGTATATGCATGAGATGCATGGCGGTGGGGGTGGGGGGGCAACGAAACTGGACAGACTGGCAAGAATCACATAGGAGTAAGAAGTCCAAGTTTGTTTTGAAGGTTCTGGAAAGGCATCAAAGGACATTGAGCACGTTCGTGGCATAACCAGATTTTTCTGATAGAGCCTCGCCTTGCCACTCAAAGTGCGGTCCCCAGTCCAAGCTCTGGCAGCGCCCCGGGGCTTGTTAGAAATGCAGCGCCTGAGCTCCGCCCCACACCTACTAAATTAGAAGCTACGTTTTAATTTTTATTTATTAATTTTTTTCCTGTTTACTTTTTGAGAGAGGGACAGAGTGTGAGCTGGGGAGGGGCAGAGAGAGAGGGAGACCCAGAATCCAAAGCGGACTCCAGGCTCTGAGCTGTCTGCACAGAGCCTGATGTGGGGCTCGAACTCACGGACCGCGAGATCATGACCTGAGCTGGAGTCGGACGCTTAACTGACTGAGCCACCCAGGCGCCCCAGAAGCTATGTTTTAGTAAGATCCCTAGGTCATCGTATGTACGTTAAAGCTGGAGACCTACTGACCTATAGCAAGGGTCAGCAAACTTGATGAAGAATCAGAGAAGAAATATTTTAGGTTCAACAGACCACATGGTCTCTGTGGCAACTACTTCGCCGTCGTCACACAGAAGCAGAGAGATGATATGTAAACAAATGAGCTTGGCTGTGTTCTGATAAAAGCTTTTGTATGGCTACTGAAACTTGAATTTCATGTTACTTTCACCTGTCACCCAATATTCTTCTTTCGAGTTTTTGTTTTCTTTCCCAACCATTTAAAAATGTAAGACTCATTCTTTGCTTGTGGGTTGTATATAAAAGTAGGTGGCAGGCTGGATTTGACCGTGAGCTGTAGTTGGCTGACCCCCGATCTATAGGATTTGGACCCTCAGCTTTCACATGATACCTCCTGAACCTCATGCTTTATTGTGAAAACGCGGTGAGCTGGGAATGACATTCCAAACGCTTCTAAGTGGGAAAATGACTTTCTCAACGTAATACAGCAACTTACTGGTTAAGACTCGGAAACAGGCTTGCTTGCTTCCAAGCAAATGCTCATTCCCTGCTCCGTGTATAACCGATTTGAAAGGGGATCTAGAGCCTTCTCTCTCTCTCTTTTTTTTTTTTCCATACCATAAGCAGAATAAACAATGCTTAAGAGGCGAATCACCTTTTTCTTCCTGATAAATTGCAAGCAGTTAGTTAAGGGCTTTTTAAATGTCAAAGCTGCTTTGTCAAAGCCAAATGCTATGAGCAGCCTGTCCCAGGAAAATGTATTCTGCAAAGCAAGACCCAAGGCTTTTCCACACCCAAAATAAGACAGCGAAGCTCTTTTTTTTTTTTTTTTAATTTAGCAAAATAAAACTTAGATTAGGTGCTACTCCATAAGAAATGAAGTTTGTCTAGAGATTATTTCATGTATACCTATTTGCTTTCATTTCAATCTTGTTCATTCATGGTAATTAATGGGTCATTCATTAGAGTAGTTATTTAAAAGCATAATAGAATGCACGAATCAAGTGTTCCACTTGTCTTCTTATACAAGACGGGAGCAAGCCTAAAGGATTCTTATAGTGAAATCCAAGACATTGTAAAATTAAAAAAAAAAAACAGAACAAACCACGGGGCACCTGGGTGGCTCAGTCGGTTGAGCGTCCGACTTCGGCTCGGGTCATGATCTCACGGTCCGTGAGTTCGAGCCCCGCGTCGGGCTCTGCGCTGACCACTCGGAGCCTGGAGCCAGCTTCGGATTCTGTGTCTCCCTCTCTGTCTGTCCCTTCCCCGCTCATGCTCTGTCTCTCTCTTTCTGTCAAAAATAAATAAACATTAAAAAAAATTAAAAAAAAAAAACAAAACACAGCAATACATTCCACATCTGTAACCACACCCTCAGCTGTTACCCTTCTCTTTTCCCAGCCAGACTCCTCAGTCGAACAGTCACTCACAAAGGAAGTGGAGTTTTTGCCTCCTGGTACGTCTTGGGCTTTGTGTTTGGATACAGATAGATACTGGTGAGATTCGGAACACAGGTCCTGGGAAACTCCAGCTGAATCCTCCACTCTGAAGCCACATGTGCAGGGAGGTCCTCTGGGGACACCTCTACACAGAGCAGGGCCCAGGAAAGTGAGGCTCTTGTCGCCCATTGTCTGGGTGTCCTGTTTCCTGTTCTGCTCTGGTACAGACACAGTGCACCGTCCCGCTGGGGTAATGGGCCCAGGTTTAACACGTAACGCATGCACACGCGTGTGCACACATGCACACGCGTGTGCACACGTGCACACACGTGTGTCCCTCTTGCCAGCTTGATCCCGGCAGTTGGAAAAAAAATATGCTTGTACTCAGAAGCTGGGAGGAGCCTGGGAGGTTGCTGAGTGCTGCGGGGGACAAGGGCACAGAGAGACAGGCCGTCATCGGTTGCCATCACACAACCTCCGCTTGGTCAGGGCATCCCCGATGCTCTCTTCTGCTCGGGAAGCTTTGTGGGCTGAGTATGCAAGGCCGGTAGCAAGGCTGATTCATCACTGCCACCCGGGGTGGCCCAGCTGTCAGAACAGGAATAGGCCCATCTTCCCGTCTCCGTCTTGCCTGCGCTGTCGAAAAAGCGACCGGTTGTGAATCAGCTGCCCACATCGAGCCACGAGAGAGGCTCAAAGGGTAGTGGGGAGGACAGCCGAGTGCGGATTCTCCTCCTGAGTAGTACCCTGCTGACTCACTTTGAAGCCTTGAACAAATTGCTTTTCCGTAAATAATTAATTGTACCAGTTTTCACGTACTGAGTACTTGACTGTGTGGATGGTACAACGGAGCCACGGTTCGGACCCAAGCGTCTGACCCACCGCACCATGCTGCCTCTCGCCTCCCCGAATGAGGTCTCATCTGATCGACACACACCGGTTCTCTGATACGGATGGTAGCCATATTCCCATTTTATAGATGAGAACACGAAGGCCCTGAGAAGTTAACTGGCCCCGGTTGTGGGGCAAGGAGGGAATCCCAGACTTCTGACTCCAGATTCCGTATTCTTTTCAGCCTGCCTTTCCTGAGAGCTTATTTTGCCATATTAGAAGAAATACGTCTTCTTCCCTCCATTGGCTCCCAGAAGCCGAGATACACATCTCTGTCTAACCAGGAGCTTCTCTGAGGAAGACGGTAATCAGGTCTCCGGGGGCTGGCTCTCCTCATTCTCTCCTGGCAGGGCTAGAGGAAGAGCCCAGCTCTGACTGCCTACAGCCTGCCCCACCTGCCAGGAAGGGCTGGTACCCTGTGCCGCATTGTCATGGCAACCTGCTCCGTAGAATTCATCAGAGTCCTCTGGTAGTGTTCAAAGCGATTTTTAAGAAATTTAATGGAGGGGCGTCTGAGTGGCTCGGTCCTGACCGCCTTCAGCTCGGGTCATGATCTCACGGTTCCTGGGTTCGAGCCCTGCACGGGGCTCTGTGCTGACAGCTTGGAGCCTGGAGCCTGCTTCAAATTCTGTGTCTCCCGCTCTCTCTCTCCCCTCCCCTGCTCGCTGTGTCTCTCTCTCTCTCTCTCAAAAATAAACACTTAAAAAAATTTTTTTTTTTAATTTGATGGAAAATTTCCAACTTTTACAAGAGTGGTAAGAATAGTACATTGGAATCGAGCACTTCCTGCTTGGTCTGAATGCCCTCTACCATACACTTCTATACCCGTGTCTTTACCGTTCTCCAGTTCTTTACGTTAAATCCTAGACATCATGTCGTTTCACCTGTAAATATTCCCGTATGTATCTCTTTAAGGTTACAGCTCTTTTTAAAATACAACCACAGGGTCATTATCCCACCTGAAAAATAAGGAATGATGTAATATCAAATATGTCATCCGCGATCACATATCTTCTGTTGACTTATAGTTGTTTTCCTTCTTTTAAGTAATTGTTTTGTGAGTGAACCAGGATTCAAATAAGGCCCATACTTAAAATGACAGATGTGTCTTTCAGTATGGCTTCTCTCTCTTCTTGCCCTCCTCTTACTTTTCACTTGTAATTGTCTGGTTGACAAAACTAGGTCGCGTGGCTGTAGCTTCCCAGAGTTTGGATTATGCTGACGGCAGGCCCAGGATGTCAATGGAACATCTTTTCCCTGGTAGTTCTTACAAATCGGTGGTTAGATCAAGTGGAAACTATTGATTGTTTTAAAAAAATTTTTTTAACGTTTATTTATTTTTGAGACAGAGAGAGACAGAGCACGAACGGGGGAGGGGCAGAGAGAGAGGGAGACACAGAATCTGAAACAGGCTCCAGGCTCTGAGCGGTCAGCACAGAGCCCGACGCGGGGCTCGAACTCACGGACCGCGAGATCATGACCTGAGCCGAAGTCGGACGCTTAACCGACTGAGCCACCCAGCACCCCTAATTGTTTTAAATTTCAGTATAATTAGCCTACAGTTATTGTTAATTTCGGGCAGACAGTGTAGTGATTCAACACTTCTGTACATTACTCAGTGCTCATCATACTAAGGGAATTACTAGGTTTTCATGTAGATTTCATTGGGCTCAAAACCTCACCTGACCAGGAGCTCTTGGGAAGACACCAGATACAGCACAAGCCCTTCCAGGAGAAAGGGGAAAGTCACCGAAGAATAAGGTAAGACGGGGGCGTTTGGATCGTTAAACCAACCAACAAAGGGCGTCCTGCGGTCTGTGTTCATGGCCAGCGCATCTACGAACAAGATTGACCGACGAGAAGTGATCTGGTGAATAAACATTTACTGGGTCCCTGCTGTAGGCGTTGGGGACTCAAAATCAAATGGAGCAGAGCCCTGGCCAGGGATTCTTTGCCCTTAGTGAGGGACAAAGTCAGGGATGATGGTATATCACGTAAGTGCCGTGTGGAGTTTCAGACACCGGAGCTGTGGAGAAGGTGGCTATTGGTCTCACTGAGTGGTGCAGAGCTTCCCCAAGGAGGCGACCTATTAAGAAGGAGGAGATATGAACAATTTTCACTTTTTTGAAGTTTATTTATTTATTTTTGAGAGAGAGAGCGAGCACGAGCAGGGGAGGGGCAGAGAGAAAGGGAGACAGAGAGAGAGAGAGAGAGAGAGAGAATCCCCAGCAGGCTCTGTGCTGTCAGCACAGAGGCCAACATGGGGCTCGAACCCCCCAACCCCAAGATCATGGCCTGAACTGAAACCACGAGTCAGACGCGTGCGTCACTGACTGAGCCACCCAGATGCCCCAAGATACGAACCAGTTGAGAACTGAAAACACTGGGCGCCGTTTCCTGCGTGTGGAAAAATGGACAGGAAGGCAAGTGATGCAGGCCTCGTGTTCCTTTTTTAAAGATTTCGACAAGGATTCCACGCAGAGGCCAGCAATCCTCATTTGCCTGGAAAATCATTCGTCTGGATCGCTCATGCCTTAACTTTCCTGGCTCGTCGACATCTCATCGTGCTGTGACCTTGCCCAGGATGTAAAGACACGTTCATGTGCCCCAGATCTGAAACCGCTCCTCCCGTCCCGGCGAGGGGAGGGATTCACGCTGAGTGTGCGGCCAGTGTTCCTGCAGCCTCAGAACAAGGAAATGGGCAAGGCTGAAAGCCCACTTTGTGCACCACGGCGGGAGGATGACTCCTACTGATCTTGTTTCCTTGCTTGCTTCTTCTCTGCCTACTCTTCCGCCAGGATGCAGCTTCCTGAGAGCAAAGACCTTGACCGTCCCCCTCATCACCCCGATCCTACTGTTTGCCGGAAGACTTTGCCAGAGCACGTGTTCCAGAATATTGTACAGCTCGCCAATGTGTCTATCTTTGTCCGCTCCCTCCTCTTCTACCCCCGGGGTGGTCTTTCCCCCTGCACGTTTCCTCCTGTGAGTGCTCCGGCGTGTAGGAGGAAACGGATTTATTGAAAGCTGGCGGCTGAAGCCAGGCCTGCCCGGCGCCCAAGCTGGTGCGCTCGCCCCGGTGCAACGCTGCCTCCAGACCCTCAGGCGCGTCTCCTTTCTCTGCTGGTGGAGAATAAAGGCCAACAAAAGCAGGTTTCATCCCCAGCCACTCAGAAAAGCCCTCTGGGATTAAATCTGAACCCATCTTCAGCCTTAAGCGGCTTGGAGTTTTGAGGGGAGCACGATGTCTGGGGCCGGTTAAGTGCCCAGCAGAAAGGCCTGCCAGGTGACGCCTGAATGGATCCGGGAGAAGCAGACTTTTTTTTCTCCATGAGGGCTGAGTCAGGTCAAGGCAGAGGGGAGAGCCCACGGAGGGAGAGTAGGTCGAAGACTGGCCCACCCGCGGCCTGGTGCAGAAACAGCGGGAGTCACGTCCGGTTCTGTGAGGAAGGCCGGGGCCCTGCGTCGGGGCTCAGGACTGGCGGCAGCTGTCGCTTTTAGCTTGAGCCTAGGGCTGCCGTGGACTGCTTTATAAGAAAGGTTGAAATGGTCTTAAAGGTTAGGCGAACGACTCGAAACCATATTTGGAGGCTGGATCTGTGTAGGGCGAGTGGGCCCTTGGCCGTGATGTGCAGGGAAAGAATGTGACCTTGAAGGAAAGGCCATCTGGGCACATGAATAGAGCTCAGGGTGGTGAACTTGAGGGGGAGAGCAGAGAACAGAATATTCTGTCTCCTCTCGCCGTCCCCATTGGAATAACCAGCCCAGCCACTGACTTCCTCCTTTCGCTTAAATCCCCTTCCTTCCTCCCCCACCTCCACTCTCGCATGCCAGCTGATCTCAGACAAATCAACCAGTCTCTGAGTGAGCTCTCTTTTGTACTGAAACAAAGCTCTTTCCTATTTTTCTATACCTCCAGGGAGGTGAGGTACAAGGAGTATGAAAAGTTGTAAGTTTACCGTAAGCCACACAAACGGTAGATGGTTTTGATAGCATCACCTTAGATGCTTTTGGAGGGTCTAACAAATATGATAAGGGCAGGGGATCTCCAGGAATGCATCAAATGGCATTTTGCCACCTGTGGGACCCTGCCTCAATCCCATGGGGCAGTGGTGGCTGATTGAATGCCTTGGCCCTTTGACCCAACCTCCTATTTGAGCTGGACCCCTCGTAACATCAGGTGTCAAGTTAGGGGGGGGGGGGTTTGCTATGCTCCCGCCAAGGGGGGAAGAGTTTAGAACTTGAGAATGGTGGAGAACAGGTGTGTGCTGGGAAAAGGACGCATGAGGAAAGGGCTGGGAGAGAGACATCAGGCCCCCGTTGTGTGTCCCCTGCTAATGCTGTGTTTTTCCCATGCTACCTTTATCCCTTTCGACGGCCCCTTGAAACCCACTTGACAGATGAGAAAGTTAAGGATTTGCCCAGTATCCCTCGGCTGGCAAGTGGGATCGAGATTCCAACTCGTGGCGGCCAGAAGCCAAGGCCCACGTTCTTTCCCCCACACCCCAGAGTCTTGCCTCACTTCCGTGACCACTTTCCTGGTGCTCCCAGGACTCCAAGCTGAGAGAATTTTCTGAGTCGTGAAGCCAGCTGTGCCCTGTCTCATCTCCCTACCCAGACACTGACGCCTCAACTTAAGTACTGCTGCTACCCTTAACTGATGATGATCGCAATAGAAACCACCGAGCAGAGACAGTGGTCACGAATTTTGTTTTGTTTTATTAGGTGGCTTCATTGTGGATTCTCTGCTGGACTCCTTTGGGGCATGGTGATCGGGGCCAACTGGTACATCAGGAGCCACACCCGTAGAGAGAGGACTGTTCATCTGCCTTAAATTCCCTTCTCAGTCCCTCACTCAGGCGCTCTATGCCTCAGGAATAAGACGAGTAGCTGAGGGGACCTCTTCCGTCTGATTGGGGCAATGACCTTTGTCTAAAACACCTTGTCTAGGATCCGGACATTAAGTGGGATAGGGATGGGCTCTTGCTTATATCTGATGGGCCTTGAAGAAGCCCCCTCCCCCCCGGCCAATTTAAAAATTAATATATGCATATTGCATACATTTGGGGAAATATAGAAAATACCATATCACACATATTATATATAATTACCTATAAATTGTGGGGATTCTTACCTAGCGATTTGTTGTGGATATTTTTCTGTGCTGCTAATTATTCTAATGCGATTTCTCGTGGGTTTCCAGTATGCCATTAGAGGCAACTACTCTGGAACCGGTTCCCTGTTTTTGGAAACCTGGGCCATTGGGTTGCATGCCACCTTTATTCCTTCCGACAGCCCCTTGAAACCCACGCAGATTTGTGCGTCCTGAATCGCAGAGTGAGATTAAGGGCCTCGGTCGCATCTTCCGTAAAACGGAGGTAATAATGTCCATTTCACAGCACTGTCGTGTAGAATCATACAGGCAAATACTTAGCATGGTGTCTTGCACACAGTTAGCTCTCCACAAAAGATAGTTCTTATTGCTAGCTTACTTTACATCTGATTATTTTCTCAAGTGCTAAAAAGGCAGAAGGACACTCTCAAGGTTGATGAGGGCTCTGTGGTTTAATTGTGTTAGCTCTCTAGAGGTCAGCGGGAAGAAGAACACGTAAAACAGAAAGCCGTTGGCACCTATCGCTTAAGCCCATCAGGTAGGGCGGCCGTCGACCCGCACATGGGGTCATGGCAGTCAGACGGCCACTGCCCCCGGCGTCCCTGGCTGAGACCCAGACTCCTGATCCACCGACAGTTTGCGTGGCCCGGCAGCTGCTTAGGTTTAAATACACGCCAGTGAGAGCCAGTGAGAGCCGCGTCGAGCCTTGCCTCCCCCGGAACTCATCCTCGTCCCCTTCCTTCCCGTCTTTGTGCCTTAAGTGCAAGGAAGGGTGGCTGAGGGTGGGATGCTAGCTCCCCAACATATCCGTTGCGGCTACTGCGAGAGGATTCGCCTGAGGGTGTGACCCGTTCGAGTGGGCCACACGTGTCGTCTTGCTGTGTATGATATACTACATAATAGCCTAGAGTTCCAGAGCCGAAAGGAAACTTCTTGATAATTGGGCCTGATCCCTTCACTTCTGGGAAAGGCTGCAGCCCAGAGCGCTTAAGTGATTTGTTCAAGGTCATAAAACAAATGAGTGGCAAAGCCAGAACCAGACCCCAGGTCTTCCGGAGCCCTCCCCCCCCCCCCCCCCCGGCCAGGATTCCGCGCCCCCCCCCCCCCCCCCGGACCGTGCTTATTTCCAGCAAGAGAAAAGGAACCCAGGATCCGAGGTCACGGTTAACTTGTCCAGATATACATATGCCTCTCTTTCCAAAACAAGTGTTTCTCCTGAGAGGCTCATCACTGGAAAAACAAAACCACATGGCTGTGTCTTCTGCCCGGTGCCTGGGCCGGACCTTTCCTAACAGAGAATCTGTTAACGTCATCAAGAAGCAGGAAAGAGCTTTTATGAGGTGGCTCTAATTTTTTTCTCCCCCCCCCCCCCCCCCCCCGCCAAATTTCGTACCATGTTTGAAGCTAGTTTTTGTGAGATAAAGTCACCGTGTTCTGGACAAGAAAACGTGTGCAGCCAAGCAGCATTTCTCAAACCGGAGGAAACCAGCCTTTGTTACCTCACACGTTCTTGACACAGGACCGTGGGTGAAGAAAGACCAGCCTCTTTCGCTTGCTCAGAGAACGCAGTTCTTAAAAACAGGACTAAGACTCTTCCTCCCCCTGGGGTACGGCTGGACTCCCACCTCGCTCCTCCGTCAAGCTGAAGTTTAAACATCTTTATTTAAAGAGTGTTTTCAGCGTTATTTCAAAGACGCCAGAGTGCCTCGCTCGCTCCTTGCAGTCGCCCTTGCCATTTGCAAGAGAATCCCTAAATGTCAACTTGTGGGTTACTTTACAAATGAAGAAAAGAGACACCTTTGGAATCGATGAAAAGGCCGCCTTGAGGGGCCTTCTGCTGCGGAAGCCTGGAAGCCTGATGGCCGTTTTGTGGCAAAGCCGCGTGCCGTGGGCAGGGCCTGCCAGGTGACCCCGATTGTACTCGCAAAGGGCACACTCAGAGCTACCCGCAGGAGGCTCAGGTCTGTCTGCTCAGGATTTGGCTCCTGACCTTGAAGGAGGGCAGTAGGTCAGACGGAATCAGGTCCTAGACTGGGCCAGGCTGGTAGTTCAGATCGCTGGAGTTTTTCCGGCCTGGGTCCATTCCTTGGCCCTGTCACTTAGGTGACCAGGGTCAAGTGACTTAATCTCCCTGACCCCAGACTTCCTCCTCCCCTGCAAATTTGCATCAACAGACGTACGCCCCTCGCAAGGTTATGGGGATAATTAAGGGAGAGACTGCTACTAAAGCCCGTGGCAAATAGGAAGCACTCTATAATGTCAGCAATAAATTTAGTATTGTTATGCTCTTACTGACTGTGAGTTTCGGCAGTTTTAGAACTGATAAGAGGAGAGAGGTGAATAGAAAACTATTTTCCTACCAGATATTTCATACCTTCAAAAGCTATTTAGTGATTACTGGCTGTATGCCAGGCACTCTCTAGGCCTTGGGGACACAAAAACAAGAAGCTGACACAGCGTGGCAAATCATACGGAAACAGAATGGCACTGACTGGGGGTGAATCCTGCAGTGAAAGGGATGTAAGGATGGGGGGGACTGTGGGGACAAGGGGCAAAGGGATGTCACAGCTGGCTTGGGGAACGGGGCTCCTGAGAGCAGGAACATGGAAGTGTGCGCATTGTTGAAGACATTCTAGGCAAAGACGGAGTCTGCAAGAGCCTCAGAGAAGGGGAGGGCAGAGATTGGTGCAGAGCTTATGGGGAAATAGTCCGAGATACTTCAACACCAGAGATAGAAGACATTTCCTCCCCTCAGGCGGTTTAGAGACTGATAGGAAGAGAAAGATAAGCATTTGGTGATTATCATGTGATAATCCCAATAAGCAAGGGACCCCTAGAGTGGGCATACTGAAAAAAAATTTCTTTAATGTTTATTTACTTTTGAGAGAGACAGAGGATGCCTACGTGAGCTGGGGAGGGGCAGAGAGAGAGAGAGAAACACACAGAATCTGAAGCAGGCTCCAGGCTCTGAGCTGTCAGCACAGGCCCCGACGGGGGGCTCGAACCCGCGAGCCGCGTGCGCGCGCGCGAGATCATGACCCGCGCCGAAGTCGGACGCTTAACCGACTGAGCCACCCAGGCGCCCCTGAGGAAAAGATTTCTATCCTCAACCCAAAGTGGTAAGGAAAAGCCAGGAAGGGGTGATGAGACAGCCGAAGACTGGAAGAGTAGAGAGTTAATCAGTTGGTGGAGAGTGGGGGAGAAGGAAAAACATTCCATAAAGGGCACAAAATGGAAAAGGACATGGAGGTTTGTGAGTGGGTGCGGGTCACTTGGGGGCAAAATAAGCCAATAGGTATGGCGGGAATAAAGGAAGCTAAAATGCACGCACTGATTCATTTCATAAATATGTGTGCAATGCCCACAGTGTTCCCTGCACAGCGCCCTGGGCCCTGCGGGTGCAACGGCCGACACCCAGTCCCAAAGTAGATTAGGAAACACAGATGGCGTGTGTGGACCACGGGGTCTGATTTGGGTGATATGCAGACATAACATGAAGAAGCAACAAATCACACGGTGAACAATGATTCCTTTTTGGATTCTGATTACAAGACTGGTGGGGCGGGGGGAGGGTCACTGCTCAGAACAGGTCAATCTAATAACTTGTTCGTCTTTCTCACAGGGAGCTCCGGGCCTGAGGCTCAGAGCACTGTCAGCCCAGAGTGTGCAACTGGAATTTTCTAAAATTATTGTGTTTCCTGGTTTCTGGGGTTTTTGCTTTTTTTTTTTTTTTAGTTACTGGATATTTTCTGTTTATGGCGAGTGGTACTTGTTTTCTATTCATGGAGGTCATATGGAATTTTCTTTAAGATGTGGTTGAGTTGAAGTAAATGAGTTATTTTATTAATTTTTTTTAATGTTTATTTTTGTGTGTGAGAGAGAGAGAGAGGGACAGAGAGACAGAGTGTGAGCGGGGAAGGGGCAGAGAGAGAGAGAGAGAGAGAGGGAGACCCAGAATCCGAAGCCGGCTCCAGGCTCTGAGCTGTCAGCACAGAGCCCGACACGGGGCTCGAACTCATGAACTGTGAGACCATGACCCGAGTCGAAGTCAGACGCTTAACCGACTGAGCCACCCAGGCGCCCCAGTAAATGAGTTATTTGAGAGAAAAATACCTTACTATAGTAGAGTGCCGATGCAGATCTGGCAAAAACTAACACGCTGATATGGAAATGGCAGAAGCCTGGCAGAAGCCATTGTAAGCACGGGGAAGGCAGAGCCGTGAAAATTTTCTTGGATGTCAAAGCTAAGTCTGCCATATTGGTTTTGAGGTCCCAACTCCTGGCATAGAGCTTGGCCCTTTGCATGGGCTCAATTTGGGGTATCCCAAGGCATGCCATTCACACCTAGTCTGCACTAAAACAGAAAAGTTGCATTCATTCCTTCCACTCAGGTCATCTCTCAGTTGCATAGATGCTTGGAAGGAGCTGGAAGCTCTGATACTCTCTGCCAGGAGCCTGCAGAGGGATAGGTGTTCCTGAACCTAGGGCCAGCAGGCCAGAGAGCACGTGCACCCCAGTCGTCCTGTGCAAACGTGTCGAGTCTTCTCTACCTGTGGTGATGACACCTGGGGACTGTCTCCTTGGATCTTATGGTAGGCACTCCATTGTTCTCAGAGAGAGGACACCCAGAGATGGTGGGTGCTGATAAGTGTCTGATGCTGTTGCCATTTCAGTAGCTCGAAGAGACCTTGTGGTTTCTTTCTTGTTCTTTTAAAAAGATCTTTTTTTTCACTACTCATAAGCATTTATGCATGTCATGTTTTATGCATTATCGTCCTCTCCGCCCTTGGGTATGTTGTTTGGACCCTTCTCTACACTGTGTCTCTCTCCCTGGAGGTCCCATGATGCTCAGGAAAGACAGAAAAAAAACTGCCTTGTAGCACTTTAGCCCCAGTTCATCGGTACCCGCATCCCAGCCACATCAAACGGGGCTTACAAAGAAACTTTCAAGCCGAGGGGAGAAAGAAAAAGGAAAGGTAGCAAGTTTCAGTCTCTGTAACTGAAATAAAGTTAATTACACGACCGACCGTTCGGAACCTATAAAAAATGCTTTGCTCTGTATATAAAAAAACGAATACAATGAAGTCTTCAAAGACATCGCTCAAAGCTTCCCATAGTATAGAGCTTTGGGGAAGTTAATGAACAGACACGTTGAGCTTATGCTGATGACCAAACAGTTTTTAATTCCTCAGTTTTAAGCAGGTAGCATTTTAACCTTAATGATGATTTCTGCAGGGCATTATGCCACTACACATATACTTTAAAAGACAGCTCAAGGCAGTGGGGGGGGGCACGCCTGGGTGGCTCAGTCAGTTAAGCATCCGACTTCGGCTCAGGTCATGATCTCACGGTTCGTGGGTTCGAGCCCCGCATCGGGCTCTGTGCTGACAGCTCGGAGACTGGGAGCCTGCTTCAGATTCTGTCTCTCCCTCTCCCTCTCCCTCCCTCTCTCTCTCTCTGCCCCTCCCCCATTTGCACTCTGTCTCTCTCTCTCTCTCTAAAAATAAATAAACATTTAAAAAATTTAAAAAACACAGCTAAAGGCAAAAAACGAGTGCGCTGCCTGTGCGTCTGGACTGCTGCCCCCTTTCCTTGGGCCATGGTTCGCCCCACAGCTGTATCAGGGCAACACTGCAGGTGACCACATGGCCTCTGGCCCTCATCTGTGCAGAATGCGCGGAAAGCAGCCCGGCACTAGGGAAGGCCCATGTCTGTTGACAGACAGACGGTTCTGCTTATCTTGTTTTCACATCAGTTGCAACACGATGTGTGTTGAGAACAAGCGTGGGTGGGGGTTCCTCCTGCCCTGCCCTGTGCTAGCTGTTAAAATAAGAACGTGGTTGATCGTATTGTTTTTCAGGTACAGATCAGGCCACCAGTAATTGGTAATTCCAGCGGGTCACTGGAGAGATGTGTGGATGGCAAAGAAAAACCCAACTCAGCTCTTTTGGGGAATACCTCCACCATCTGCACAATAGTCATTCCATTTTGGAGATGAGGGTTTGCTTGAAGTGCCGTTGGACTGCTAAGGGGCACTAGGTTACAGCTCTCAAAACATTTAAGCTTCAATGTCAAACTCAGATAGTTTTTCAAATCGATCCTCAGGAATCCTTGCATGCAACTGACCACTAGTATGTCAGTTGCACTTCTCGGTCCACAAAGCACTTTTACACAGGATTATTCCCGTCTAGGAGATGACGCACAGAAATATGAAGAAAATGTTAACCACGGTCCTCTGTGGTAGAGCTCGTCACCGAGTTGGGTAGAAATCAAACCCCTGTCCGCCGCCTCCCGGTTGTGGGTCCTTTTTCCTCCACGATGCCTCCCCCGACTTGTTGCCATTTTCTTGTCCAAATTGAACCATCCATTTGTGGCCACAGCATAGAGCACTTCAGTGCCTTGAAAATTGAGGACGAGGGAGGGCAGGGTAGCCGTGGAAGATCTTTGGGAATTGACTCAACGTATTGCACCATCGGTAGAGGAGTTTACAGCAACTTAGAGGTAGAATTAAGAGACTAGTAGTTACTGGGCAAGCAGCTCCCGTTCTGTGAGCTTCGTGGACCTGTCACTGTGCAAGAGGGTATATATTTAAATACCTCCTCCCTTAATTCTCCAGCCTCCACCAGCTTCTGGAGACATGGTCTCTCATCCCTATCTGACAAATGAGAGCACCAGAGCCTAGACACAAAGAAACTTGCCCAAAGGTATGTAACAAGCAAGCGGTTGGAGCCTGAATTGGAGCCCCGGGGTTTTTTCTGATTCCAAAGCCAGCCCAATCCAACCCCCCACATGCTACTGATGAGGAAACCAGAGTGGTCGAGCCACGGCTATGGTCTCACAGCAACGACGGAGCTCGGTCTCCTCCACATGATCCCGACCCTCTTCCCAGCCCACCTGGCAGACCTCATCTCCGAGGGTTGGGATTCCCCTGTGTCCCACCAGATGAGAAGTTGTCGGCATTGCAGATGACCTCCCCTCCCCCGACCCGTGCCCCGGGAGTCATGAGAGCTTTTGCTGCAGTTCACACCAGCCATTAATTTCTTTCTTTCTTTTTTTTTTTTTAACCTCTTGTTGCTCTCCACCTTCCAGAATGTTCCATGCCCCTCACCTAGGCTCTGACAAAAGTTGTTCCCAAGTAACCCCATCTGACTATTTGATTTGTACATTTTCTCCCTACCTTGCAGCGTGGGATGAGACTACAGAAGACAGGACAGCATAGAGCTAACATAGAGACAAATGGATGCACCAGCCCAGAGTCAGTGTTAGGAAGGCACCAGCCTTGAGGATACCAGACACGAAGCCCTGGGGCACCATGGGCGCCATGTTGTGGAGGTTCCCATGCCGCTGCATAGGCCAGAACGTAAAGTTGACCTCCCGCCCGTAGAGCTCCCACAGTCCTCCATCGTCTGCTCTGTTACACCTGGCCTTTGGGAATACCCCACCCCTTTGGAAATCTCCTCGCTTCCGTGCTGTCATTGACGTTCATCTTAACCCAAAGTTGCGCGTATAAGTGCACACCACGTACCGGGATTGGTTCGCGGTCTCTTGGTCCTGGGCGAGGGAGGTGAAGGGATTGCTGGGAAGGGAACTGGTTATCTATCAGGTGCCTGCTCTACAGAAGTTATTTCCTGTAATCCTCACAGCACCGTGAGCTGGGTTTTCATCCCACTTAACAGAGGGGAAGACTGAGGAGCTCACAGTGGTAGGTAATTTGCTCAACGTCTCCCAGCTAACGTTTCCCAGCCAGCGGCAGAGCCAGGATCAGGACCCCCGCTTTCTCTCCAGGGCACGTACTCTTTCCACTTTGCCACGCATCAGACGTAGCCTGAGAGCCCGCCTCCAGCATCTAAGGGGGGAAACAATACGACCTCCCGATCTCGAAGAACTCACACCTCAACAGAGCACGCACGTGGGGCCACAGACTTGGGGTCGAACCTTGGCCCGGCCCGGCCCTCGCCGTGTGGGCTTAGCGCGTCCTTCGGTCTCTCTGCGCTAGATGTCTTCCGGGAACGATCTGTAAGTGATTATCCAGGATCATGGCGTGAGATCTTTCAGTGTTCTGTGATCGCTGAAGTTCTCTGGGAATGGTATGATTTCCTTCGAAAACTCAGGGAATCGACAGTGGTACCCACAGGCCGGTGGTGGAGCCAATCAGGACCTCTATTCACCTGGCCCCGTTTGGTGGGCAGGTGTGTGGTGCGAGGAGCCAGGTGTGGGGATGAGAGGGAGCCCGGAAGGCCAGGAGAAGAAGCTCGAGAAGCCATCGTCCCCCACAGGGAGCAGCCCTGCCTCTTGCGTGAGGAAGAGGTCAGTCCCTGCCGATTCGGTGGCAGACCCAGAAGTTCTTCTCCACAGACCTGGTTTGAGACCCGAGTCCTCAAGACTTGGAACGAAGTGTGACGTCCCCACTGCTGGGTGGCTGATGTCAGACCGAGAACGTCGTCTCCTCCTCGGTGGGGGCCCTGACCAGAGCTGCAGGTGGTGAGTGCCTTTTTTTTCTGTCAACGCTTCACCAACTTGAGGATTTTCTGTTAAACTTTTCCACTTGAGCGTCCACTTAGCATTTTTTCTCATTTGATTTTTTTTTTTTCAACTTAAGAGTTTTTTTTTTCAATGGGTTCATCTCACCCGCCCTCGTGTTTTACTTCTGGTCTTGACGTTGGCAGTTCGGGAGGTAGTCCGGAAGCATATTGCCGACCCGGGAGGGAAAACCTCGCCTGCGGTTAAGGGCACGCTTGCCCCCGGATGATGAACTTTGTGCCATGGGGGCAAGCCCGGGGAGATTCGCGTCTCAGTCTGTATGCGCTCAGAGCTCAGAAGACGCCGTGTCCCGCATTTTAAAACAGACCCATCTTGTTGCATCACAAAAAGGCACATTCGGGCCCTGGCTGATTATTTCTGTTTTATATTAACAATTAATTCCCAGCCCCCAACATTCTAATCCTGTCCGGCCCAGGGGCCTGTACTAATTTGCAAGGTCGTGTGATTCAGCCCCATCTGCTTTGAATTTCTTGGCTTCTTTGTCCGAGGGCATTCGCAAATCTGGTTGTCGGGGGATTGCAAGGAAACAGAAAGACTGGGAAATGTTCTTTGGTCTTTTTATTGTGTGCCGTGGCCTGAAGTCGCCCCCAGAGTAACGAACACGAGGTGCAAAAAGTAAAACCGTTCCAGTGTAAAAGGCAGTGGGAGGAATTCTATAGCGTGGAAATAACAAAATGAAGTCTTGGCAAGTTCCGCCGGTCGCCTGATGGGGATGGGAGCCTTTGCGAGCTGCTTTTTGGGTAACGCTCACAGTTTCCGACATCTGTGGGCTTTGCACGAGAAGCGTGTTCTTCCTTTTGACGCTCATCTCGAGGCCCTGAGCCACGCGGAGGGGAGAGGTTTATGCCAAGGCACGGGGGTGCATCTAGATGGTGCATCCATGGCACTTTGGCACCCGCTCTCCAGCCCGGTGCTTCTCATGAGAAACTAAGGTGTGTTCAGGGTGGAAGGGATGGGGGGCGGAGAATAGGACCAGTTCTTTCCTTTAGACTTTCCCCTGGAGGTGTCCCCGCCCCCATCTCAAAGTCTTCCCTGGCAGCTTTTGCCCACAGCGAACCGTCTCCCCCGAAATCGTATATGTTTCGAACCCCCAGGGCATATGTTGGCCTCCCTTACGAGGCCCTGTGCTGCCGCTCAGCGGCTTCCTTTTTTTTTTTTTTTTAATTTTTTTTAATGTTTATTTATTTTTGAGAGAGAGAGAGAGAGCATGAGCAGGGGAGGGGCAGAGAGAGAGAGAGAGAGAGAGACAGAATCTGAAGCAGGCTTCAGCCCCCAAGCTGTCAGCACAGAGCCGGGCGTGGGGCTCGAACTCACGAGCCCTGAGCTCAAGTTGGATGCTTCACCAACTGAGCCACCCAGGTGCCCCGACAGCTTCCCATTTTTAACCTTGATGCCCAGGGGAGACTACAGTCTCCGTGAGGGCCGAAGCAGTGTCTCCCCTTGTTCTAACACGTAGCTGGCAACTACTCGAGTGTCTGAACAGAGGCATCAGCAAACCCCGGTGTGAGAAGTCGTACTTGTTCCTGAGAAAATGGAATTACTCGCCTTAATAATGAATCCGAGTCTGACACATTTGTGTTCAAGGCAACGTGTCATCCAAAACACTAACGACCTCAGCATGGAGAGGGATGTAAGGGTCGAAAATAAAGATCTGTTGGAAGTATGGAAGGGAAGGCAGAGAATATCATCACAGAAAGTAAAATCTAGGACTTGACCTCCAAAAGGCATGAAGGCTCCTTGCCTCCATCATTCAGATTCGAGACTTCAGAGAGACCCGAATTGCAAAAGATTCTAGAAACCAAAGATGTGTTTGGGGTTTTGGGGAAGAGATAAAACATTAAGCAGGAAGAAGAGTCATCAGATTTTAACTCTGGAAAGATGTATATTCGCCTTATAGTGTGTGTGTGTGTGTGTGTGTGTGTGTGAGAGAGAGAGAGAGAGAGAGAGAGAGAGAGAAAACGCGAGCAGGGGAGGGGAAGGGGCAGAGAGAGAGGGAGACACAGAAACTGAAGCAGACTCCAGGCTCTGAGCTGGTAGCACAGAGCCCGACGCGGGACTCGAACCCACGAACCGCGAGATCATGACCTGAGCCAAAGTCGGATGCCCAACCGACTGAGCCACCCAGGCACCCCTCTTTGGACCGTCTTGATACAATTAAATGAGGGTGGGGAATTGCTGTAAAACTTACCGTTAATCCTGATTTTGCATTCATTCGTCATTCATCTGTTCATTTATTCGCTCATTCTTTAAAAACATCCCATACTCCCTGGAGATGGGTGCTGTGTCTGGTTCATTACTGAAATATCTTCTTCATCCTCCTTTTCCTGAGTGTGGCCCGGAGCAGGTGCCCACCTACAAGCTGCGGAACTGGATCGGTTGCAAATACGCCACCTCCTCCTTTGAAATTCCTTCTTTCTACTTTTCAAAACCACTATCAGTCAAATGATGCTTATCCTCTTGAAAAATGCAGACAAATCTGCCCGGCTGAGAGTCATAGACGAAGTTTTGAAACTTGGCCGGTTGATTGATCTCAAAAAGAAGGTTAAATGCTGTCTGAATAGAGACTTTTAGGCCTGGAGAATAAGTGGGGCCATGTGAGAGTCCAGGAGTTTTGGCATAAATATAAAGTATTGTTTTACTGTACTTTTGAGCCCCTCGTTTTGTGAGGGCAAGCGTCCTGCCTCCCAGGACACAGGAAATGACTGACTGAGGTTCTGAGAGAATGAGGACTTGGACCCTGACCTGGACTAGTTTGGGGGTTGACAGAAAAGCTCATTTTTCTAGGATAGGAGAGACATTGGCAATGGCACGGGCCCTGACAGGTGCTCTCTAGAGACCTGGCATCCTTGGCGTGAGCCCTACTGGCTTCAGAGTGGTTGTTCCTGTCTTGTTGGACAAGATCTCTTGGTTCGGGGGCCACTGTCCCCTACAGGCCAACAGTCGTGACCTCAAGAATGACTCACTTGGACTCCAAAACCAGCCTGCCGTGCTCAAGGGGCCTGCGGCTTACAGGCCCCAGAGCGACCAGAGCAGTGTTTTGCCAACAGCAGCAAGTGGTTCATAGGCTATGGTGTGAACTCGAGAGACCAGAGCCGGTTGACATTTTACACGGGGGCTGAGTCTTTGGCTTGGGGAGCTTGAAACCTGAGAGTTGCACATTCTAATCTGGCCAAATATGGAGCCTCTGAATCACAATCTCCCAGTGTCTTCCTTTGAGAAGGTGGCTGGAAGAAGTTCATGGTTTTCAGCTTTGAAAACCACTGCTGTTCTTGACCTTGGTGGAGGGTCACCTTGTGAAAGGTCAGACAGGCCAGCGAGTACGAGAACAGTTTCCACAGGGACCCGGCACAGGGGATGGGGAGGATTTGGTTGCAGCTGATCATAAGAAAATTGCCCGATTCTAAGGCCGGTACCTGATTTAAGAGGCCACTTTCTCCAGAGGGATTATGGATTGATGTCTCTGAAAACAATTGTTTACATTGTTTGTTTCTTTTTAATTCTTTTTTTTTTTTTAAGTTTATTTATTTTGAGAGAGAGAGGGAGGGAGAACAAGCAGGGGAGGAGCAGAGAGAGGAAGAGAAAATCTCAAGCAGGCTCCACGCTGAGTGCAGAGCCCGACATGGGGCTCAGTCTCACAACCTTGAGATCACAACCTGAGCCGATATCAAGAGTCGGGTCGCTTAACCAACGGAGCCACCCAGGTGCCCCTGTCTGTTTTTAAATAGAGAACTTTATTCCAGGGTTTCTTTAAGGGCTACGCTTTCTAGAGATGGCAGCGGGTAGAAATAATCGGGCCTCTTATGTTGTCTTTATTTGGAGGGTTAGAAGGAAGGGGGGAAAAGTCACCCAGATGAAATATCTATGGTAAAAGAAGAGTTTGTGTGAGGGCTCGAAACCTAGTTACTGAACTAGTGGGAAGCAACAGGTACTAACCTGGCCAAAATGATACGGTTTGGCCAGGTCCCAGCCCCCTGGCCCTGCGGGGAGAGCAACTGTTCCCATGGACACAGACTGCCCAGCTAGCTGCCCACCCAATTTGTGAATCTCAAAGGGGAGTGGCTTTGAGGTTGCAGCTGGCGCAGCCTAAAATTCTCTTCACCACTGACCATCCAAAAGCCCACAGTCCACTGTGGTGGGGAGGCGGGGGAGCAGTGACCTCCCTTCCCTTTATAGGCCACGGTGATTCCTCATGGAAAATGTAGAAGCAAGGCCTGCTTTCCAGTCCTAATGAAGATAGGCTGTTTTCCAAAGACCTAACATCTGGAATGTGCTGGTGGCCCATGGCCTTCTTCACCAATGACCTTGAACCTCACCAACCCAGTGGGGCATCCCCTTTCCCCAGCTACCTCATGTGGTTAGTTGACAGGGGAGGCTGAGCGGCCCTGTGGGCGGGTGAGGTGAGAAAGAAAGCAACTGCCTTGGGCTTCCTTCTGACCTTCCCATCCTTACCACTCGGTGTCACAGGACGTTGTACTCCCCTTGCTCAGCCCCGGTCCTAAGAGGCTGATATCCCTCTTTTGTGAGGGAAGCAGTCAACTAGCTGCAATCCTGTGATCCCAGGGATGGCATTCAACTCCACAAAGTCAAGCCGAGGCCCGAGGGCACACATTTGGCCCCACCGGGTCTGCATATCAGGCCACCGAATGTCCTGATGGCCATTCCTGAGGAGGCCAAATATTGGTCGTGAAGGAAGAAGATGAAAACGTTCCTCCTTATTTGTCGAAGCTCTAGTTATCAATGCCACCCCCCCCCCCCCAGATTCAGATCTAGGGCTAGGGGACTTTAGGAAGTGTGGGCTGTTTGGAAGGGGGTTGTTTGCTCCCCTTCCGAGCAAAGTTGGAAAAAATAGGTCTGAGAACCCTCTCCTCGACTACACCCTTCTGGTCACTTCTGTCGTCTGAGCACACAAAGGCATTCAAAGGTCTTGTTTGCACATCTGGCCGCCTGTGGGAAAGTTCCCCCCATAAGGGTCCGGACAAGTGGCTTTGCTGCCAACAACTTGGGTCGTTAAGATAGAGTGTACGTTGTGCATTTCACTCCGGTACCCTGGATACAAGATTCCCTTGGGAATTACTGGTCCTCTTGAGTGCGTTGGGTGGGGAGGGGCTGTTTTGGGGACAGCCTTCAGAAGGCTCGTTGCTCTCCTGATACTGGAATTTAAAGGAGTGGAGTTCTTTCAGCAGCACTCTGTGGATGGGATGGTTCTAGAAGCCCTGGGCCGGAGGGAGTACCGAGAAGTCACATATGTACACAAATCTAACTTAACAGCTTGGTTCATGTACCGAAAAAGGGGCTAAATGATGGAGCATTTCAGCTGCACATACCTGTCGATTGTCTTAAGTATGCCAAGCAGGAGTTTGCACCATTCCAGGTAAAAGAATATGGGTTGCCTCTCCCTTTAAAGCTGTCTCCCTGTAGCAGGGCTGACGGGTGATATCCTTCCGTCACGATTTTGGTCCCCAATCAGCCTTGTCATTAGCACAGAGTGAAATAACAAACAAGAATACTGGTGGAAAGTTTCCAGATGACCTTCCTCAGGTAGAAGAGCCCTTTGTGATGGTACCCTTCCTATTGTTTTGGTATTACAACGTCCTTGGGGGGCCTGGGTGGCTTAGTCGGTTAAGCGTCCGACTTTGGCTCAGGTCATGATCCCGCGGTTCATGAGTTCAAGCCCCACGTCAGGCTCTGTGCTGACAGCTCAGAGCCTGGAGCCTGTGTCTCCTTCTGTCTCTGCCCCTCCCCAACTTGCGCTCTGTCTCTCTCTCTCTCTCTCTCTCTCTCTCTCTCTTTCCCCAAAATAAAAATTGAAAGTTAAAAGACAAGTCCCTTCTTTTATGAACTAATGGTGATAGTTGGAGCTGGGGATTTTAGAATAAGATCTTAATGGAGAAAATTAAAAGTTAATTCCATAATAATCACCTCCATCCCACTGGCCCCTGCTCTCCGTGCAAATATCTGGGACCAACTGATCTACCCACATTCTTGTAAGCCAGCAGGCAGATGAGACTTTTCTGCTCCTAACCTAAGAGAAGACTCTCCTTTGTAGGCTTTTTTTTTTTAATTGTTTATTTATTTTTGACAGAGAGAGAGAGAGAGAGACAGAGCGTGAGCAGGGGAGGGGCAGAGAGAGACAGACACACACAGAATCCTAAGCAGGCTCCAGGCTCTGAGCTGTCAGCACAGAGCCTGACGTGGGGCTTGAACTCACAAATCGTGAGATCATGACCTGAGCTGAAGTCAGACGCCTCACCAACTGAGCCACCCAGGTGCCCCACGTAGGCTTTTCTAAGACTTGCTTGCCCCTGATGCGGAGTAGAGGCTTTTGCTAGCCCGTGCCGTCTCTGCTTGATGTCCTCTCTTCCTTCTCTCTGAAACCATCTCTTGCAAGAGAGCTAATTTGCATCTTCCTCCTCGGGGCTGTCTAAGCACCTTGTCCATACCTTGTTATAACCTTACCATGATAAAAGATCATTATTTGAATGAACCTCTTTCTCACCAAGCTGTGTGGTCCCTGCTAGTTTATCTTTTTATTTTTGTTTTTATTTTATTTTATTTTTTTTTAGTTTTTATAATGTCTAAGCACGATGCTTGATCAATATATTTTTGTTGAGTGAAGAGGAACCCTGAATCTCAGGCTGCAGTTAAAGCTTATGGTCCCCTTTGTCTCCCTCGGTGGAAATAAACAGCTAAACTCCTACATAATAATCCTTACAATGTAGAACTACCATAATGGATTCCCTCTTTGGCCATCTCTTCTCCTGGCTTAAAATAATACTAGTCGAGAAGCACTGAGCCAGGAATCTGGAAACCTGGGCTCTAGATCTGTCTCTGGATCCTTTGGAGACTCCATCTTCTCTATAAAGGAAAAGGATCCAGAGAAATTATTTCCAAGGTTCTCACCTTCCTCCTCCTACAAAGGAGAGAGGGCCTCAGATGTGAGACACCGGACTCTTCTCTGGGGTGTTTCCCTAAATCATTTCACAGTTCATTTTACTCTGACTTTTGGTAACCTATATGTTCATTCTTCCAACAAATTTTGTTGTCCATTTTATTGTCAAATTTATTCACTTGTGTCTCTCAGAAGGCTTACACCAATTTTAGAATCAGAACATCTCCAAGTTTGGTGTTTGTTTGAGTCCTGGCTTTATGTTCCAGGAGCCATGGGACGTGGGACAAGGCCCCAGTCTGGGCCTGAATGAGCAGAATGTGAATAATCCCTCTGTCGTAGTTGTTGGGTAGGAAAGGAGAACAGGTATGTGATGCATCCAGCTTGGTTTCTGGGGTGTAAGTGTTCAACACATCACCTTCCTTAATTCGGGGAGCATTCTCATGTCTCCCTCAGAACCAGCCAACTTAACCGTGAGAAACTCATTCACACTTGAAATTTCACCCGCCTGTCCCCATCCCCACCTTTTATGTCGACTTTGTAAAAAGTAGCCTCATTGTAGGAGCGATTTCCGGAGTGAAGGATTTGGGGAAGACCTGCGATTTCATCACTTGTGGGTCGGCCCCAGTGGAAGCCACTAAGTGTATTGCCTGATAAGTGAGCATGAACTTCAGTAAATCAGAAGGGGAACATGTGTGGGTGTTGGAAAAATGAGAGATTCAATGCACATGTGTCCTGCTACTTTGATCCCCTTGTTAAAGACCAGGAAAATATCCCCAGCAGTTGATGGTTAACTCTTTCCAGGTGTGGGCCTGTGATCAGCAGAAACGTTTCAAATCATCAGGACCTGATACCTTCGGTGGCCTTGTCTAGTCTAAGGGTGTTGTAAAGTCCCCTTTGTAAAGTCCCCACCTTTGTAAAGTCCCCACCTGGTTCATTCTCCTAGAGACCGGGAAGAGATTATCAGCGTCTCAGAAGCTAGGGCTCTAAGCCATTTTTTGTTTGGGTTCATTCATTCGTTTGTTCATTCGTTCTTTCTCCTGGGATTGAAAGTGTATTCTCAGTCATGGATTTAAGATGATGGAAGGCCTGGCCTTCCAGCTCCCCACCACGAAGGGAGATGAGCCCAACGGAAGTCAAGTTAGAAGACAGAAATAGATGTGCTTTAGAGAAGGCTCAGGACCATGAGGCAGAGCAAGTTTGGGAGTGTCCTGGTAGTTGTGGAGATGAGGCCATTATTGCCCATGCTGCCCACGCCTCCCTAGAGTTTTTGTGTTCTTGTTCCACAGGGAAAGGAAGCCCAAGGCGTAGGCTTTGGGAGGTGGGGAGGGGAGGTGGTGGAGAGGTCACGGGAATAGCTAAGCATATCTTGAGTCTTCTGGAACAATCCTAATTTTCAAATCACGCCTTTCATTGACAGGCCGTTGACTCTTGTCTCAGACAATAAGGTCACCGGTAAAATCCTGGGGTTAGGAATTGTGGGAGCCCTGTCGCTTGAGGACTGTCGTGAGGCAAGATTCATGGGGAAAAAAGTGTGAGCACTCCTGACTTTGTGCCTCTGGATCCAGGCAGGATCCCCTCAGCCAATTCCCCCAAAGGGAGCCCCATCCTTCCTCTTCAAAATCTCTGGCAAGGAAGCTTCTCAGCCTTGCTGTTCCAGGCTCCCAAACTCTCTTCAGCAGAGGTCTTTTTTTTTTCCTTGGTGTGGGGCACCCCATCTTCTGTCTAAACCCTGGGATTCTTAATCTTTTTAGTGTTCTAGGACCTAGGGGGGAAAAAAGAGGAGAGGCAACAGGATTCCAAGCAAAAATCCAACTCCTTTCTTTTTCCTCACCTGAGTCTCCAGCTAGCGGGGTTCTATCGCAAGTCATCGATGACAAGATGGCCTCCGGAGTCGCAGGCAGCCAGGAGCTGAGCTCAGGCCAGGACGTGCAATTGCCGAGCAGGTCTGAATGGCAGGCGGGGAAGGCTGAGCATTGGCAACCAACCGTCAAGTGGCTTTTGAGGACACGGGAATACCTACATGTGTGATTCTCTTGAGCTTGCTCTGGGGCACTTCAGTCTGGCCTCAGCCCCATTACTACATCACTCTGTGTACTGAGCATAGATGCACATGGGAAAAGGACCGAGGTTTCCTGCCTGACAGCACTGGTTTCCTGTGTTTACGTTTGGGGAAATACCTTCCTTTCCTGGGGCCTTTCTTCTCCCACCCCTAAAATAGGGATACTAATTCTGTCTCTGATGTCCACACATAGCCCTCGCGAGGACACTGTGAAAACAAGGGGGTAAGAGCAAAGAATCCCAAGGCTAAGAAGGCACGCTGAGTTCATCTTGTCCATTCCCTACCTTCGGCCAAGTTCTCTGCACAATACCCAGGCCAGACAAAAGAATGTGCCAGGGCATAAAGACCACCTAGGAGGAAGAACCCACAGCTTCCCCTTGGCTTGAAGCCAAGCTGGAACTTGTCATGCCAGCTTTTTTTTTTTTTTGCTGCATTGCTGTTCATCATCAAGTAATTCGGGCCATTTGCAAAAGAAAAAAAGAAAAAAAACCTTCTCTCAAAATGAGGGAGTGATTTGCAGCATCTGTTACTTCCTTTTTAATTGAATCTGTTCTTCTCAGATACCAGGAGCAAGTGCCAAAGTCAGCAGTAGAATTCAGCTGTGTACATTTGGAAGGCTCTGGAAGATAAATTTATGTGCACTGTATGGCTGCAGCTTGTACAGAAACCAGATGGCCAAGTTGTCCTCAAGGTCCTGTTGAGGATGGTGGCTGATCTCAAGCTCTAGGGTGAGGAAGTAGGAGGTTGGTTGACTTTCCCGAGGGGCCGCCTTGGCAGATACGTGCCCACGGTGGATCTGGAAGCATCCTCCAGAGAAGGGGGGGGGGGGGGTGGTCACACGAGATGGGCTTTCTCAGCAGGCTGAATGGACCCAGAGGCTCCCACGCCTCCTTCCATCCTGCCCCCGAGTGATGGTTTGTCACTGCCGGGACCCACTTGGCCCAAGTCTCTTGCATTCTCTAGCCTTGTTGAGTACCAGGAAGGCTACCAAGGGAGGCTACAGAATTTCCAGAAGGTGCCAGAAAGTACCTTGTCTAAATCTAAGTGCTGGGATGCAAAGGGAGGGGGCTATGTGCTTTGCACATCCCTTCCTACCTATGGTGTTAAAAAATAAACACACACACACACACACACACGAAGAAGCCCATGAAATACGTAAAGTATCAATAGCCTCAAGCACAGCTTCTGAAAAGCAGTTGTTTGCAGGAGAAATGGGGATGTTGCTTCAGGATGAATGAGCAATGGTGAGCCGCAGGAAGTTGGATGTTCGTCTTCCTGCTCTAAAATGCCAACTTTCTGAGCCTTCATAACCAGAAGCCAGGGGTGACGATGTGCCAACCTCTCAGCCTCGCTTTGTCCTTCTTAGGCGGTGGGACCAAGACAGTAGCTTGGTGTTGGGGTTCCTCACTTCAGGCAGGAAAGTGAAGGCTCAGAATGGGGCTGGGGTTTTCCTTGGGGCGCACAGAAGGTAAATCTTAAAGCAGCACCCCATGAGGAAGGGAGGCCATGGTCTGCGAAGTAAAAGGGCTTGTGCTGGCTTGACATCGGAGGATCGAACACATGTGCACAAACACACAGATCTTATCCTCCTGAGGAAGGGATAGGACAATGGTAGCCAGTGGTAAAGATCTGTAGATGTGAACGCCTTTGGAAAGGAATGTCCTGTGGAAATGGAAGGGATCTCTGAGCTTTAGCCTCTGGGGAGTGAAGGTTATGATCCAGGGAGATATCCTTCTTGTTAGCAAATGTAACTACAGTTGACCCTTGAACAATGCAGCTTTGAACTGGGTGGGTCCGCTTATACACAGATTGTTTACAGTACAGCATTATAAGTGTATCTTGTGAATGTTTTCTTTAGCTTTCTTGTAAGACTGCAGAATGGAGGGGGCACCTGGGTGGCTCAGTTGGTTGAGCCTGTGACTTCGGCTCAGGTCATGATCTAACAGTTCGTGAGTTCGAGCCCCGCATCAGGCTCTGTGCTGACAGCTCAGAGCCTGGAGCCTGCTTCAGATTCTGTGTCTCCCTCTCTCTCTGCCCTTCCCTGCTCACTCTCTGTCTCTGTCTCTCTCTCTCTCTCACTCTGTATCTCTCTTTCTCAAAAATCAATAAACATTAAAAAAAAATTTTAATACAGAAAGGAACACATATACAAAATACAGGTTAATCATAACGCATAGACACAATATGTGTCTGTTATTAGTAAGACTTCCAGTCCACAGTAGGTTATTAGTAGTTAAGCTTGTGGATAGTCAAAAGTTACATGTGAGATTTCTGTGCAGGGGTCAGTGCCCCTAACCCTTGCATTGTTCAAGAATCCACTGAATAGACCCCTTTCATTGTTCTGAGAGTCATGCCCAAGTTCTTGGTAAGAGTTTTTCAAGAATCCTAGTACTTTCATTTGGGAACTATAGAGATTATTTATTCCAGCCTCTTCTAAATCTGGCTACATGTCAGAATCATCTGGGGAGCTTTAAAATAAGTAGATTTTGGGGCGCCTGGGTGGCGCAGTTGGTTAAGCGTCCGACTTCAGCCAGGTCACTATCTCGCGGTCTGTGAGTTCGAGCCCCGCGTCAGGCTCTGGGCTGATGGCTCAGAGCCTGGAGCCTGTTTCCGATTCTGTGTCTCCCTCTCTCTCTGCCCCTCCCCTGTTCATGCTCTGTCTCTCTCTGTCCCAAAAACAAATAAACGTTGAAAAAAAAAAATTAAAAAATAAATAAATAAAATAAGTAGATTTTTCCAGTACACCTCTGAAGCTTCTGATTGGGTGGGTTCCATTGAACCTGGGAACTTGGAATCTGTATTTTTACTGAGTTGCACCGGACCTGTGTGGCCAGCGTGGTGACCTGATCTAAATCTAGTTTTGCATTAGATGCTCGTATCCCATGTCAGAAACCACATCTGGCTAACCTAGAAGTTTTTTAGGTACCTCATGTATCTGACCTGGAAGTTGGATAGCCAGGCTCTGAAAACAGGAACCAAGGATCGTGGCCACCACCCCTGCATTTTGGGTCACTCTTTTAAGGTTCCAAGGCCTTGACGGGAGCAGTTGAGTGGCAAAGTCTAGGTCATACACCTGGGTATTTTCTGGCGGGAAGCTGAAGGAGAGAACATCTGCCCCATTGGCTTCCCTCCTGGGGCTCCCCTCTCACTTATATGGGATGCTCCCTAAGACTGGTGGTCAAATACTAGACAGCTAAAATACCAGTTGGTCACTGGATTTCCTCTCCAGGATCACCAGGGGTTCACCAAGATTGTGCTTGAACTTCTCCATCATTGTGGAGCTGTCCACCCCACAAGGCAACCCATTCTTGCGTCGACATGTTTGATGATTAGGAAGTTCTTCGCAAATCTGCCTCCCTGAAGTTGCAACCCAGTGGGCTTCAGGTTCAAGTCTTTTCCAAGATCCCAGCTAAACCTATTTATGCAACATTTAAGAAAATCTGAGCTTCCTTTCCTACCTTGGCTTTACTATGTGAAGCGATAGAGAGGCAGACCTCTTCCTCCAGGCACCTGGTCCAGAGACCGGGCGATAAAATGGAGAAAACATAGGATCGAACTCCTGATTGAATTGCTGATTCCTGGCTGGGCTGTGGCTTTGTTGTGTGCCTTTGAACAAATTACTTGTGACGCTCTGTTTCCTCATCAGTAAAACCAGAGATGTTTTTCTTTCTTAAACTTTATTATTCCCCAGACTTTCTTAAATATATATATCTATATATTTTTAATGTTTATTTATTTATTTCGAAAGAGAGAGAGAGTGCACGAGCAGGGGAGGGGCAGAGGGAGGTGGGGAGAGAGAGAATCCCAAGCAGGCTCCGCACTGTCAGTGCAGAGCACAACTCGGGTCTCAAACTCATGAACCACGAGATCATGACCTGAGCCAAGATCAAGAGTTGGACGCTTGACCAGCCGAGCCACCCAGGCGCCCCTAACACTGGAGATCTTAATGGCCGGTAGGAATTAAGCTTAAACCCTTCATAAGTGTGCTTCCTCCTCTAGCCTTGGGTCACAAGTGAGGCTGTGCCAGCTGCCGGAGTCCAGCATGGAAATTGCCAGCTGGTGATGGGACGGCAGGGCAGGATAGTAGCCAAGAGCAGAGGTAGCAGGCAAACCTGAGTCCAAGCGCAGATCCCACACGCTGCGGGCATAACCTCGTACAGATGACTTACCTTCTCCTTTGCTCATCTCGAAAGTGGGTTTGTAGAATAATAGCAGCTCTATGACAGAATTCTGACGATTGAAAGTGGTGCTTGAGGGGCGCCTGGGTGGCGCAGTCGGTTAAGTGTCCGACTTCAGCCAGGTCACGATCTCGCGGTCCGTGAGTTCGAGCCCCGCGTCAGGCTCTGGGCTGATGGCTCAGAGCCTGGAGCCTGTTTCCGATTCTGTGTCTCCCTCTCTCTCTGCCCCTCCCCCGTTCATGCTCTGTCTCTCTCTGTCCCAAAAATAAATAAACGTTGAAAAAAAAAATTTTTAAAAAGAAAGTGGTGCTTGGGAGATCAGTTAACATTCAAGAAATGGTATTTCTCATCGCTGATTGGCAGTTGGGGGTGTGATTTTTTTTTTTTTTTTTTTTTTTTTCATCTGGAAAGACTTTGCCTCGCTGCCATCTCTGGGACCGATCGGAGCGCTCCTGTCAGTGTCTGTTAAGAATGAAGCGGGCACACAGGCTGCTTTATTAAGCTCCGCAGCGATCCCCCAGACAGCTTGTGGTTCAGTAGACCCCCCCGTGACTGGTGTCGTATCAGCTGAACTATTATCTTTAGGGCCGTTTACCCCATCGGCTCCCTAGAGGACACCGTGGACCTTGCTGGCGAAACCCTGCTCGGAAAGCCCGTCACGGCACCGGCTGTCCCTCCTCGTCCCCACCCCCTTTGAAGCGCACACAGGGACACACCCCCCTTTTTTTCTCTCTCTCCCCAAACAGGGAATAATTAAACAACCCAAATCCAAACATCCAGCAGAAGTTTATGCTGGAGTCTCAGAACACAACATATGGCTTCCTAGCCATTGCCAGGTTCTGCAAACCACAAAGAGAGGGTGGCTCCCCACCCCCCAGCCGCGGGACCGTCTGCGACAGAGACGGCGCCCCTCCCTCGAAGACTAGGGGTCGTGGAGTTCAGCCCCTTGAACTGTAGTCAAAACTCCATTTTCCTCTCTTTTGAAAATGTTCCAAGGGTGGGGGAGATGGCAGAGGCTTCTTTCCCTGTTCTCCACGCCGGTACTCCCTCACCTCTCCGCATGGGGGTTAGCGGCGTGGGGACCGTGCAGAGGGGACCCGGAGGTGGAGTCTCCTGTTGCTGTCACAGTGGCCCTCTGTAGACGCAGAAATGCCGTGTGGTGGTGGGGTCCTGGCCATTACAGCTTCCTCTCCTTCCCTCCCCCTCCTGCCTCATTTTCCCATAGCACAGCTGAGGCTCCCGCGTCCCAAACTGCAACCTTCGCCAGCAGCTCAGGATCAGGGCTCTTCTTGGGACCAGCCCCGTCTCCTGGAGGTCCCCTATGGCCTGCCTCCATATGGCAGACACCCCTGTCCCCCGGGTCCCAGAATAATCTGCAAATAACAGCCAGACTCCCTGGAGTCTTAGCATAAGACGGGGGAGGCCCGGAGACACGGAACTTGTCTCTTCCGCTTCCTGGGAAGGCCTACCTTCCGGATCCTCATTGTCTGGCCCTGGAGCTGCCATACCCGAGGCTGGCTGACAGTGGGACTGTCGGGTCCCCCCTCCCCCCTTCACCCCGAGAGAAGTGATTGGACGCTGTAGCCCAACGAGATAATCCCATTAAAATCTAGAAGGGGACGAGATATCTCGGCAGCAGCGGAGATGGGGTGGGGATGGGGTGGCCTCACCCCCACCCAGGCCATCTGGACCCTGTGGCCTCCACCATATGCATTGGGCATGGCTGTGGCTCCAGATCAGTAGAGGGAGAAACCCTACAAATAGCAAAGACGCTTCTATAAATGTCGGTCGCCCTCGGAGGGGGCTGGGGGCATGGCGGTTAAAATTAGCATTTCTAGTACTCTGGTGTTCACAAAGCGGGAAACGGGCCCTTGGAGGTTGTGTTATTTTCCACTGCCACACCCCGTGCTGTCACCACAGGTGCCTTCTGGCTGACCCCAAGATGCTCGTGGTTCTCAGGAGCTGCTGTGACTGTTGGTGGCACTTCTGTAACTCAGAGAAGTCACAGGGGGCCTGGTCAACCACCAGCAAATGATTTCCTGTTCCCTTCCCCTCCTACCCGCGACAACCCGGCCCCTCCCTGTGAGCTGTGCGGTGAAAATGAATACAGCTGCAAGCGGGTTTCTCACCTGGGTCTCAGACCTCTCCAAGACAGGAGATGCATACGTACCTGCCTAGTCAGGGCTTTAAAATGCAGCGCAGGGGGCTCCTGGGTGCTTCCGTCGGTTAAGTGTCTGACGTTGGCTCGGGTTACGATCTTGCAGTGCGTGGGTTCGAGTCCTGCGTCGGGCTCTCGGTGCAGAGCCCGCTTCAGATCCTCTCTCTCCCTTCCTCTCTCTGCCCCTCCCCTGCTCACATGCTCGTTCTCTCTCTCTCTCTCTTTCTCTTAAAAATCAATAAGACATTAAAAAAATAAGTACAAAGCTCACAGCCTTTTAAAAATAAATAAAAAACAGAATCTAGTCAGGCGGACCAGCTTTTCTTGTTTCAAAACAACCTAACAAGGCCCGAGAGCCTCAGAATGTGGGCGGATCACTGACCCCTTTGTACCTGGTGTCACCATTCAGTGCTGGGCAGGCTTGTGGAAGGAGAGAGGCTCTGGGGTCCCAGGGACTTGTTTGACTCCCAGCTCTGCCACCTACAGCCCTGTGACCTTGGGCACGAGATTGAACCCTCCTGACCTGTGAAATGGGATAGTTGAGCTGCCTCAGGGGACTGTGTGAGGCTTGAGTATATGATCTATGTAAAAGCAAATAGCAAAACCCTCCTCAGACCCTTGATAATAGTCCTTTTTATTTATTTTATTTTATTTTTTAATTTTTTTTTTTTAATGTTTACTTATTTTTGAGACAGAGAGAGACAGAGCATGAACGGGGGAGGGTCAGATAGAGGGAGACGCAGAATCCGAAGCAGGCTCCAGGCTCCGAGCCGTCAGCCCAGAGCCCGACGCAGGGCTCGAACTCACGGACCGTGAGATCGTGACCTGAGCCGAAGTCGGACGCTCAACCGACTGAGCCACCCGGGCGCCCCGATAATAGTCCTTTTTAATTCATAGTGTGGGATAAAGAAAATCTTTTCGGTTAGAGTGGATAAAGCGATCACAGAGGGGCAGAGATTAAAAGCTCACTCACGGTAGTTGGGCCTTTTGTGGAGGGAAGGATAAGGTTCAGTGTCAGGGTTTGTGTCAGGTCGGACTGCCTTATGACCCTGCTCCTCCGACACAAACCTTCTGAGGGACTTGTGCGATAGAAATTAAGAATGACACTGTTGAGGGGCGCCTGGGTGGCGCAGTCGGTTAAGCGTCCGACTTCAGCCAGGTCACGATCTCGCGGTCCGTGAGTTCGAGCCCCGCGTCGGGCTCTGGGCTGATGGCTCAGAGCCTGGAGCCTGTTTCCGATTCTGTGTCTCCCTCTCTCTCTCTGCCCCTCCCCCGTTCATGCTCTGTCTCTCTCTGTCCCAAAAATAAATAAACGTTGAAAAAAAAAAATTTTTAAGAATGACACTGTTGAGCACGTAGCATGTGCGAGCCACCGTTCTAAGAATCGTGCACGTAACGACGGTCTTAATTCTCATCAGAACCCAAGATGGCGGGTGTTCTTGTAATTGCCCATTTTACAGATGCCTTAACTAGCGCACTGAGGTTGAAAGTAACTGCCCGAGACCACACAGCTAATCATGGGGAGGGACAGAAAGTCAGTCCTCTCTCTGAGCTTCGTTGTCCTCCTCAGGGGCTTGGTTTAGATGCGCACTAATGTCCACGATCCTGTGTCTGTGCTAAATTAACCCGGGAAGCTTTCTGGAGTATGTGGGAATCTGAGAGTCACTTTAGTGACGTTGGTGGCAGAAAAGAAACCACTGAGGAAGCTTTCAAGGACCTGAAAGTCTTTTTTTTTTTTAATATATTTTTTTAATGTTTATTTTTGAGAGAGACACAGAGACACAGGGGAGGGGCAGAGAGAGAGAGAGAGAGAGAGACCCAGAATCCGAAGCAAGCTCCAGGCTCTGAGCTATCAGCACAGATCCTGACACGGGGCTCAAACCCAGGGGCTGTGATGTGAGATCATCACCTGAGCCCAAGTCGGACACTTCACCGACTGAGCCACCCAGGCGCCCTTCACCTGAAAGTCTTTAAAAGGATTATATTCCTTCTCCCTCCACCTCCTCCAAGTAAGTCTCTGAGATCAAAAGACTTGTAGCGTGCATTAGCTCATCAGAACCCAGCATCTATCCCATCGTATGAGCCAGGGAGCCTGTAAGCAAAGGCAGTGACAGCGTTAGCAGCTGGAGAGATCATTCTAGCTGTTTCTCTTCTTGCAAAACCTAAAATTAAGAACGGAGTCTTGAAGAAGAATTAAACTTCTGGGGCGCCTGGGTGGCTCCGTCGGTGGAGCGTCCGACTTCGGCTCAGGTCATGATCTTGTGGTTCGTGAGTCTGAGCCCCACGTCGGGCTCTGTGCTGACAGCTCGGAGCCTGGAGCCTGCTTCGGATTCCGTGTCTCGCTCTCTCTCTGCCCCTCCCCCGCTCATGCTCTGTCTCTCAACAATAACTAAACATGAAAAAAACTTTTTTTTTTTTTTTAATCTTTGTTTATTTTGAGAGAGAGACGCTTGTGGCAGACCCGGGGCGGCCGGGAGTCAGTTCTGAGTGTCCCTACCCCATTGGCTGCTTCTGCCCTGACACCTGTGCAGGTTCCTGTCCACTCTCTGTGAGAGTTGGAGGGCCCCCCGGCCGAGACACGCACCTCTTCTCTTCTGTCTCATCCAGACTCCTGGCTTCGAATACCAGCCATGGGCTGTCAGCCCCTCCATTCTGTCCCCAGCCCAGGCCCCTCTCGTGTTTTCCAGCCTCCATGGTCAGCATCTCCTTAGGGTGCAAATAGGCACCTCGGTCATGGAGGTACTTCTAAAGCATAGGAGAGATTGTACTACTCCACCGCCCCAAATGCCCCCCATGTTTTCTCCATCACGGTCAAGGTAAAAATCTGAAGGCTGCAAGTCCTTACCAGGGCTGTTCCCTTGCTACCTGTGAATCTTCTCTCCCATCACCTTCCTTGCTCATTCAACGGAAGCCTCAGGCCCTGCTGCTTGTGGCCGGAGTGCATTCAGTGTGCCACTGGCAGGAGCATTTTGCGCCCGCTGATCTCCGCCAGGAAGGCTCTTCCCGCAGATGACCGCATGCTTCGCTCCCTCCCGGATTCACCCGTGATCTTTGACCACCCTGCGTAGAACAGGGATTCCCTCCCACCGTTCCCTCCTTACTCCTGTCCAAAATACTTGCTGGAAGGCACGGGCCTATATCTACGTATTTCTTGTCCGCCCTCTGTCCAACAACACAGGCTGCGCGAGGGCGAAGATTTGTGTATGTTTTGTTCCCCGCTGCATCCGCAAGGGCCAGAACAGCGCCCGGCGCAAGGTAGGGGTTCGGTCGATGCTTGTTAAAGAGAGTAAATGGCGATGGCTGCGTTTCTACAACATCCCAGCGACCAGCCAGGCTCTTTATGGAATTCTGGTCACACAGAGTAGGCGAGCCTTCCACACAACACTGTTGGGGTAGGAGTTGGGGTAACGCGGTGGCCGGGAGGGCTCCCGGGCCTTTTTGGCCATAAAGTCTTTTTCCACGTGGGGGGAGTCAGCATGCCAAGATCTCAGCTCTGTCGCCAGGCTTGGCTAAAGATACTTGTCAGGGTGAACTTGCCTGAGAATTCAGTGGTTCTCAAGATGATGCGCCTGAAAGGATCCTTGTTGGAACGCCATCCCTTCAAAAGGCCTTAATCCAGACTGCCTGTTCTGCAGACATTCTCAGATGCATTATTTAAAGTTATTTCCAGTGGTGCGTGGGTGGGAGGTGGGAGCTACATTTGTTACTTAGTGGTTTTGAAAAGCCTTCCAGGATCTTTTTCACTTTTAACCCTTCTTTTCGAAGTCACCTAACATAACCTCTTCGAGGTTGCAGCACCCCTCCCCTCCCACGTCGGTTAGCGCACTCCACCTGCACTGGGTCCCGCGGTGGGGGAGATCCAGAAGCAAGCCACGCGCTTCTTTGGGGCGGTCTCTTAGGGGAGTGAGGCTTCTTTTCCTCGGGGAGGCAAAGCATGAGATTCACGGAGGCTACTTGGTATCGAACGAATCGGTTGCACAGACTTCTGGTTCTTTGGAGAAAGTTTCGTGTTTGTGGGAGGGTGTGGTAGTCCTGCTCCTTTGGAAGAACAGAAACGTTGCGTTGCATTTGCACGGCTTTTCGTAACGCTCCGCGACCCTTCACATCCGTTATTTCGTTTGATGCTCACGGAAGCTTCCTGTAGCGGACAAGTTGTGTCCACGTTTCACAGATGAAAGCCAGAGGCACAAGAGAGGGTAGTGGTTTGCTCATCGCTGGTCCTGGTGGGGGGCCCGGCGGGCTCCAGGTCCCAGGGCTTCTGTTCTCGCTTCCTGGCTATGCAGGACTTTCGCTTCGGGTGCTCCCCTCAGCAGGGACAGGTGCCCGCCTGGTTCTCCCTTGTACTCCTGGATAGCCTCAAACACTTGATGGTTGGCTTCTACTGTGGGTATCCCTCTGCAACTTACAGCTTCTGCAGGTTCTGAGACAGAGGGGCACTGTCTGCGTGTCTCTGTGTATTTAGGGGGCTGTTCTCTTGCCAGGAGAACGTTTGAAGGCAGAAGGAACCATCTATACGTCCATGGAGAGCTGCACTCCCCAAGTTCATGGATTCCCTAAATTCATTGGGCTTCTTCCCCGGACCTCCGTCGTGAAGTGACACCCCTTGGAAATCCTCCACTTGGAAGTCAGGCAGCTCTAGAGGGTTCCCTCTTAGCATAGTACTCAGAGCTGCTATCTCTCCACAGAATCGCAGCAACACCAACCTTTGTACGGTGCTGTATAATTGTGGTTGTGCTTCAGAAGCATCCGGGGCCGGGGGGGGGGGGGGTGTCTTTGAAAATACAGATTCCTGGACGCTTCCTCTGGAGAATGTAACTCAGTAGGTTTGAGAAGGATCCAGAAATCTGTAATTTAAGAGGAAAAAAAAAAAAAATCCTTGGCAATCCTGACAATTAATGAGGCTTGGAAACCACTGTTTAGATTACAAAGGCCTTTTGTATATAATATTTCGTTTGTTCCTCACAACACATGAGGAAGCTGTTAACCTCTTTTGCAGATGTGGCTCAAATACGGTAAATAACTTACCGCGAGGCTCTCAGGGAATGGTGGGGTCCAGCCCACGGCCTTTGTCCCCAAGCTGGAGGCCGAAACTTCCTCTGTGCTCGCCCCCTGGAGACTCGTTCTCCCATCTCTCTGTTACCCTGGGGGTGTTGGTTTCTCCTCATATTCTGACTGTTTACCAGCAGTCTTACTCACCAGATCCAACTCTTCTTCCCTGAGGGCAGCTCTGAGCAGGTTTGGAGAAGAGAGTGAGAGTACAGGCCCTTGAGGCAGCATTTTGGGGCTTCCGACCATATTGGTTATCTGGGCTGTGAGGCAACGACGGTAGACAGGCCAGCCTCACCCTGAAGGCGCCGCACCATCAGCAGCTGAGTGGGGTGGGGGCCCCAGACAGGCCTTCATGCCCACACAGATCCGTCAGCCCAGTTCCAAGAAAGAATCCTGAAGTGCATAGGCAGAAACCACTGACCACTGGCGTGGAGAGTTGGTGGTAAATCTTGCCTCTTTTTCCATGTGCATTGTGTTTGGAGCTAGCTCATCAGGAAGAAACCTCAGAATCTCAAGTTTCCTTATAATGGGAAGGATGCAGGGTGGCCCTGGGGGTGGGTATGGGAAACTCTGAGTGGATTTTCTGGTTCTGGTGGGTGAGGAGGACATGTCAGCTTGGAAAGGTAACCAGAGCGCTGGGCTCTTTGGTTCCGGCCGGGCCTGTACCATTTTGAGCCCCTGCAGCCGAAAGGCTGGGTTGACTTCGCAGGTGCCCTCCCCGCCCCGATCCCCAGTGTGGCTGCTGTTCTTGGGAATTCAGAAATTGAAACCCAGAGGACCTTGGTCTTAGGAGGAGTCCAGTGACTTCCAGTTACTTTATTCATTTATTTACTTAGAGGCATTATGGCATCCTGGTTAAAATTAGGGCTCTCGAGGCAGATTTTGTGCCACCTACTGGCCTCGTAACTTTTTAATGTGGCCGTGCCTCGGTTTCCTCATCTGTAGGGTCGCGCTGACGCTGGTACCCACTGCCTCGGGTTATAATGGTGAGCATCGCGGGAATGGAGGCAGGCGCGCGAAAGGGGCTGCTAGGGTCTCTGCTGCGCAGCAAACATCCCATTCTGGGGCCACCACTGTGGCACAAAGGACAACCATGGGTGCCGCCTCGTAGGATTTCACAGTTCACTGGGAGGCAGACACAGAAATGGATTATTGCCACATAAAGTCGCCCAGGCAAGTGGGAAGTGCGGTAACGGGACGTCCGGAGAACCGTGTGCCATGAAGGGGCTGGGGCTAAGCCCGAGCTAGAGGCGATGGCATTTGATTTTAAAGCATGAGCAGGAATCCTCCAGGTAGAAGAAAGGGGCAAGGCATTACAGGTGGAGGCAGAGCGTGAGCAGGGGAGGGACAGAGAGAGAGACACCCAGGGGCGCCTGGGTGGCTCAGTCGGTTAAGCCTCCGACTTCAGCTCAGGTCACGATCTCATGGTCCGTGAGTTCAAGCCCCGTGTCGGGCTCTGGGCTGATGGCTCAGAGCCTGGAGCCTGCTTCCGATTCTGTGTCTCCCTGTCTCTCTCTGCCCCTCCCCCGTTCATGCTCTGTCTCTGTCTGTCTCAAAAATAAATAAACGTTAAAAAAAAAAAAAAAAAAAAAAAAGACAGAGAGAGAGAGAGACACCCAGAATCCCAAGCAGGCTCCAAGCTCCGAGCTGTCAGCACAGAGCCCGACGCAGGGCTCAAACCCACGGACCGCGAGATCGTGACCTGAGCTGTAGTCGGCCGCCCAACCGACTGAGCCACCCAGGCGCCCCTCAAGTGTGCCTTTTAATACAATCATTCTGGTTGCCATGAGGAGTACAGAACAATAAGAAAGGAAGCAAACCCACTGAATGACCTGAGTTTCTCACCCTTGTTGAACGTGGGTGTTGGGCAGCCACCATTTTGGAGAGCGCCCAATGCCCACTGTGGCCGGCAGGCAAGGCTGTGGAGAGTTTTTCCAGGTGACCTTGAGCAGGACATACTGCCCCTCTCCCCACCTCATCTTTAGATAACGTAGGAGCCGTGTACTATATACTCCAGCCCCCCAAAATGTAGCCTACTCAAAAGGAAAGCTGGGGTCCATCCATCGCTGGTTTTCTCTCTGTGTCAAATACATTTGCACTTAACTTTATTATTTAACGAAGGGAGTGTCCTCGTCATTCAAAAAGCAAAGTGACCGAAGAAGTTACACGTTGCCAGGCTTGCTCCTATGCCCGTCCATCCTTTTGTCCCCAGCCCTGCCACAAGAAACCGCTCTTTCTTTGTGTAAGTTTGTGTATTTATTTTGAGAGAGGGAGGGAACAGGGGAAGGAGTGAGCGAGAATTCCAAGCAGGCTCTGTGCTAACAGCGTGGAGCCCAGTGCGGGGCTGGAACCCACGAGCTGTGAGATCACGACCTGAGCCCAAACCAGGAGTCAGACACGTAACCGACCGCGCCAGCCAGGCGCCCCCACGAGAAACCACCCTTACTCATTTTCTTGGGTACCCTTCTGGCATTTATTTATGCAAATACGAGCTTAGATTCTTCCTGCACCCCCCTTTCTTCTTTAGAATATGTATCCGCTCCAGGGAGAATATGAACGACCTCTTTGAAACACAAAAATTGTACTTGTTAAGGAATTTCGGACTCGTCCAGTTATTCCTTCTAGAATAGAACAAAGGGGAGCGGAGGCTGTGCTGTGACTTTGTCTCCCTGCTACGTAAAATAGGGGCCATATTCTGTCCGCCCTGGCTCCCATGGGGGAAAGTCATAATTAATTTCACATTCATAAACAGCTTTGAGCTTTCTGGTGGAAGGGATTCTCACACTGGCTCTGTTTTGATTTCTCAGTGAAATATTTCCTCTTGTTCTCCAATCCCAGGATCCTTTTTTTTTTTTTTTTTTAAATGTTGACTGCAATTGTTAACAAGTTGTTAGTTTATTTATTTATTTATTTCCTCCCTTCCAGCTTTTCCTCGCAAAACTTCTGAGTCTCAGTTGGCAGCCGTACTCTCTGCTGGGGCCGTGTGTATCTGATTTTAAGCTCCAACCTGCTGGGTCCTCCCGCCTGCCTGCGTCCAGAGTCGAGTGTTTTTCGTGGTATCTGTTGGCAAAGTCCTTTATTTTTCCCACTGCCTGTGCTGAGGTGCACAGAAACTTCCAGAGTCCCAATCACAGGGCAGCGGTGAGCCAGAGCTGGCTGTTAACTGGCTAGAATGGCAAACTCTTCCCGGCCAGAAAGACAGGGCACCTTTGCTTCCTGTAGAGAGAACTTCCCGCGTCCTCTAGGGTTGCGGGAGAGACTCAGGAAGGAAGTTGTCTGTGAAATGGCGGAGGGGCTAGATTAGATGATCTCTGAAGATCTCTTTGGTTCTAAAATCACACTTTAGTGACACCGTCGGGGACTGCCGGTCCCAACGTCAGGAGTTAACCGTTCTGCACAGCATGCTGGCTGGACGGTGTGAGGAGAGGCCCCTGGGGTGCGGACCAGGCGAGAAAGGTCGGTGATGCCACTGCCTGGAATCCACAGAGCCTGGTCAATGTTTTGAAAGGGACTTGGGTTTTGTTTTACTGGAAAGCTTCCTGGAGGTCTTTTCTAGGCAGTAGGTTCATGTTGGTGCTTAGGTAGCACATAAAGCCGCTGTCTCCCAGACGTGGACCTGGTTTTGAGGACCTTACTGCTGGATCATGATTTCAAACCTTGCCAAGCGCCAGCTTTGTGAATTCAAGAAATCCTTGTCCTACATAAGGACCCGGAGGGACTTGGAATAGTCTCTTCTTCACCCTCCTCTCCCAGCGAGGCCTGTTCCCTGTGCCAAGGGCTCCCAGCCCTCACCTCGCAGTCGGGACCCACTCCTGCCTGGTAGTTTTCGCTCGTGGCGAACGGGAACTACACAGTTGTCCTGTGTGAATCTGTCCTCAGTTTTCAGGAGGACGCTAGAATCCTTGGGTTCACTGATGGAGTGTTTAGCGATCTGCATCGTTCCTGTGGGCCTCCCTTTGGGAAGACTGACCCTTAAAAGGGCTCTGGGTGCTGCTTGGCAGGGGTTCCCCTCCGTCAATTGGCACGGACGGCTTTCTGCGCTTCCTTTTTGCTGGGACCACTCTCTACTGTGCTCCTGTTGGATTCGGTGGGGTTCGTTCAGCGTGAGGAGCAGGAAACCCGTATATGGGGGCGACCGGCGCGATGTGTATATTCTGGGTCTGAGCCCTTCCGGCCCACAACCCCTTCCGTTAGTTAGATAACTTTCCTTCTCCACTGAACGGCTCCCCCTCGAAACAGTAGCCTCTCCAGGGAGATATTTGTGAACCCTAGCCCCGCGCAACGTCTGGCTCATCGTGAATATTCAGTAATTGGTCGTTGGATTGTTTTTCTGTCAACGACATCATCGCTTGAGTGCTGATTACGTGCGTGGCACTTTGCTGGAATCCGGTAATGCCAGAATAAGACACAGCCCCTGCCCATAAAGAGTTGGTAGTCTAAGAGAAGAGGCATCTGCATACTCCTCCCGTCTATCTCAGTGCCAGAAATCTAGAGGCCGCTTGGTGCCTTCTGAGTTGAGGATTGCAGGATGATAGAGCTGGAGGGTCTTCGGGATTTCAGAGTCCCTCCCTCTCATTTCAGAAATGAAGAGACTGATGGGTGAGAGGCTTGCGTTCGTGGCCACCCAGTCAGGCGAAGCAGAGAGAGAATTGTCCACAGTCCTTGTTTTTGGCTCTTTGGGGCACCCCACGTGGCTTGCTTTTGCCCTTTAACTAGAAAGAGCAGATCCTGACAAGCGGAAGGCGGTACCAGAGCACGCGGGAGCACACTCTCACCGAATGTCTGCTGACGCTCCGTGCCCCAAGTCCTGCAAGCGCTCGGAAGCTTTGGACAGTGGTTCTCACACTCGGACTGCAGAGTGAGCTGTTCAAAGGCAGCCAGGGCTCAGCTGCCTGCGAGCGCCCACTGGGGACATCTTTCTGGAGAGTCCAGAACTCTCAAGATGAAGGCTCATCAGTTTTGACCTTACGGCTCTGTTCCGCTGAGGTGCTGAATGGTTTTCGGGATAAGGTGTATGAGAGATTCTAGTTCATAAAACCACAGAGAAGGGCTTTCCGGGGCGCCTGGCTGGCTCAGTCGGTTAAGCCTCTGACTTCGGCTCAGGTCTTGATCTCACGGTTCGTGGGTTCAAGCCCCATGTCGGGCTCTGTGCTGACAGCTCGGAGCCTGGGGCCTGCTTCAGATTCTGTGTCTCCCTCTCTTTCTGCCCCCCACTCGTTCACGCTCTTCTCTCAAAAATAAATAAACACTAAAAAAAAAAAAAAAGTGGGGCTTTCCATTCTGCTAAAATATGGCCAGGACCTTGTCTGACTCCTATTCAAACAAACTAAATGTAAAAAGACATTTAGGAGGCGATTAGGGAAACATAAATGTGGATTTGACATTCAGTGATATTAGGGAATGATAGTGAATGTTAGGTATGATAATAGCACAGTGATTGTGTTAAAGACAAAAACAGTCATTAGCAATGCATACTGGTGTCTGGGTTGTTTTTAAAATATTGGCGGGGGGCGGGGGGCGGGGGGTGGCCCCTGGGTGGCTCAGTCGGTTAAGTATCTGACTTAAGCTCAGGTCACGATCTCACGGTTTGTGGGTTTGAGCCCCACGTTGGGATCCGTGCTGACAGGGTGGAGCTGGGAGCCTGCTTCCGATTCTGTGTCTCCGTCTCTCTCTCTCTCTGCCCCTCCCCTGCTTGTGTGCTCTCTCTCTCTCTCTCTCTCTCTCTCTCTCTCTCAAAAACAGATGGGCAAACATTTAAAGTAGAACAAAATAAAATAATATTCCAGCGGGGGAGAAAGCCGGGGAATAGACCAACGGTTTGACAAAACGTTGATCATGGTTAATTGTTGAAGGGGTCGGGGTGGGGTTGTTAGACAATACCCTCCGCTTTTGTATGTGTCTGGAAAATTCCAGAATAAGCAGTCTTCTTTAAAAATAGGGCCTGGGGCGCCTGGTTGGCGCAGTCGGTTAAGCGTCCGACTTCAGCCAGGTCACGATCTCGCGGTCCGTGAGTTCGAGCCCCGCGTCAGGCTCTGGGCTGATGGCTCAGAGCCTGGAGCCTGTTTCTGATTCTGTGTCTCCCTCTCTCTCTGCCCCTCCCCCGTTCATGCTCTGTCTCTCTCTGTCCCAAAAATAAAAAAAAAAAAAAAAAAAAAAAAAATAGGGCCTGGGTGTCTACCCTTGCCCTCCCTACTTACAGCGAAACCCCTTCCTGACAGAACGGAGGCTGGCACTGCGTGGCTGACCGGATCAGGACGAGGGTACGGAGGCCCCAGAGTAATTGGCCTGAGTTCCTAGTTACTTATCTCAGAGGATACCCAGAAGGACTGGAACGCTTCCCCTTGAGCACATCTGTCTTTGTGATGTCACCGATGCCCAGCTCACCCCTGTCTCTGGAAGCGGCTGCCAGGTGGACACAAGTGCCATCTCTGGTTCCATTTCTGCCGCAGGCTGGCCCCTCAGACTCCCCCAGAGAGGCCCATCCTGAGGCAGATTCTCTCGCTCAGCCGTCACGAAATGCATTACCAACGCTGTGCCACAGAACTTATCTCTTCAGCGCGTTGCGATACATATATCTGATTCCTTACTCACCCCTCGGTCCGTATCTGGCCCTTTCCTCTCCCCCACACCCCCAACCGTGACCCTGTCGCTACCTCTGCCCGCCGATAGTTCTACGGAAGGATCTGCAGTCACGCACAGCCTGTACAGTGTAGGGATGTCACTCTTCCTAGTTCATTTCCCTTTGTTCCTTCTCACGTGACTCGTTCATGAAGCTTTTGTACCTGGACCTGCTCTTGACCCGAAGTCTCCATTCTGGGCTTCCTATGGCCATGCCCTTTAGTATAGATGAAGACTCCTTAGGTTCATGGAGATTTGCTTGCCTGGAGCCCGTGTCCTCCCAGGTATCCTCTCCCCGCTCCCGACAAAAATGCTACATATGGGATACTGGAGACCCAAATGACTGAGAACCCGTTTCTTGGGTTTCTTCCTCATGTCTGGCCTCCTGAGGACAGATACTTCTAACCCTGAGGATGACCAAGGTGCAGCTATTCATGGAGGTACAGAGCTTTGACATACTCCACATGCATGTGGGGGCCCCTCTTGGTACCCAAAGAAGCCAGGGGCAGAGTGTAATGTGGATGGGGGCACACCGCAGGTAGATCGTTGGCTGCTATCTCCTGCACAGAACGCCAAGCAGCTTGAGAAATCTAATCGGGCCGTTATGAAGGGATATTTGTCAAGTAGGAGGGTAAGACCTATTTAATTGACCAGTTTGTTCACTTGATTTATTACTTTCAAACATGTAGACAGGGGGCATCTGGACCCCCCTTTTTTTGTTTTTTCCGATATCCAACATGGGGCTTGAACTCACAGCCCCAAGATCAAGAATCACAGGCTCTACCCACTGAGCCAGCCAGGCTTCCCCAGGCTTCCCTTTCTACTCTTCACATTTTAGGTATCAATATCTTAACTGAGACTCAGGAATTTTGCTCCTGGCTGGACTTCATCTCACCATAAGGTAGGCTTAGGTTCTCCCATGGCATCTCCCGCTGCTTGTAAAACACAACCTATGAAGTCCTTTCGTGGCACACTTATTTCCTGTGTTTATAACGGAGATGGAATCATGGTTTTCCCACCACCCCTCTTCCAGCTCCCAACAAGCCTCAATTATATAAGCCGACAAGCCCATTTAAAATAGCCTTAAAGTGAGGGTTGCCTGGGTATGCCAACAACTTTATCCTAGAAGTCTTCCCCTGAAATTTCCTATGCCCATTCAAAGGGTCTGACAGCGTTCTGGATGCCATTCGATAAGGATTAGCCATAAGACCTAAAAAGTTGAGCTATTTTTTTAAAGTTTTTTTGAGAGACAGCTCTTGCAAGTAAGTGGGGGAGGGGCAGAGAGAGAGAGAGAGAGAGAGAGAGAGAGCGAATCCCCAGCAGGTTCCGTGCTGTCAGGGCAGAGCTCAACACAGGGCTTGATCTCGCAAACTGTGAGATCATGACCTGAGCAGAGATCAAGAGTCGGCCGCTTAACTGACTGAGCCACCCAGGTGCCCCAAAGGTGAGCTATTTTTAAACTTCTAGTTTCCCCAAATGGCTCCTTCTCTTCAAATTAGTGCTAGAATTCTACCTTCCCTCCTTCTCTCCCGCCCGTGAAACCTTTCCATCTCTTCCAATGAATAGTATTGAAATTTCTGACCTATTATGGTGTACCCACCACTGTACCTACATCATATCAAACAGAAGGTTTTAAAGGCCTTTGGCATATCAGGGTCAATGTCTCCCACCCACATGGGCTATGTAATTGGCCTTCCTCTCTTTAGAGACCCCAAGCCTTGTGCTAAATAGGAATTGAGAAAGGACTGTGGATATGGGGAGCGAGTGTAGGGGTGGGGTGAACAAATAGGTAACCTCACACAAACAGAAAATGAGCTCCCCTTTGCACTAGGAAACTCACCTTAGCTTCCCACTCAGTCCATCTCAGACCCAATTAAATTTTAATCCAAACCATCATCAATGCAAAGTGCTTTCCTCAAGCTCCTTTGTTTCTGGAGCTCCGTGGCGCCCCGTTTAATAAGTGCTTCAGGAGAAGATGTCTGGCAAGGACTGGGTATTGACTTTGGAAAGGGGAGTGTTCACATCCCCAAGTATGTCACCGATAAGTTAACTGGAAACCAATCCCAGCCCTCCAGTTTGCTTGTTTATGTGGCTCAGGCACCTTGCACCAAACCTCAGCCCAAATTCAAGTTTCACATGGGCAATGGCTGCCATTCAACATGTTTGGCTCTTGTCTTCAAAAGGATGTCAACAGACAAATCTGCCCACGTTTGCTCTTCATTCGGAAGTATATTCATCTGGACATTCATTCCACAAGCACATACTGAGACGCCTTGTGCTAGGCTTGGGGAATGGAGACTTGGAGTCTTTGACTTTAAGGGCACCCAAGGTGTGCAACCAGATTACCATAGTAGCGATAGGAGTCTATGAAAGTGGAGGCATGTACAGAAACGTATTAACACAGGAGAAGTAGTGTCTTGCTGCCTGGGAGAACTGGAAGAAGCATCAGAGGAGTTGACATTGACCTGGGTCTTGAACGACGCACCGGAACAGGGACAGCCGAATTGGACAGTTGAAATTTAATTTCTCCTCTCTTGAGAGTTGCACTTCAAAAGCTGTTGGTTTTCATGGGCACAGAAAGCGGGCTGGAGGCCCGGAGGTCTACTGGGGGCCTTGTCTACTGTTGTAGTAGAGAGCGAGAACGGAGAAGAGTTTAGGACGGCTGAGCCAGAGGGAAGGACTCTGCTGGGCAGATGGGGATTACCAAGGAGAAAGGAAGGAGCTCAAGGCCTCGCCCCGCCCTTTTGCTTGGGCGGCATTCATAGATTTACTAGTTGCTGATGGCTGCCAGTATGTCCCTGGGATGGGAACCAGCTGTCCAAAAAGGCCAGTGGGAACAGTTGTTGGCACACTGTTCATCTGGCTCCACTCGGCATCCTAAAGACATGGCGTGCTTCACACACGAACCTCACTGCAACCACCTCCTTGACTTCACATCTTGAAATAACTCCTCATCACTGGATGAGTATTTTAAGACACAACTCTCATCAAGAAGTTTCCATTAAAGCAATTCCAGTAGAGTGAATAACCATTTCCCCCCGCTCATCAGACATGCTTGTCTTACAGAATCATGAGTTCAATTCTCACTTTTATAGCCCTATCTTAAAAAAAAAAAAAAAAAAAAAAAAAAAAAAAAAACACCTCAGAGCAATGATCTGACATTACATCTGTGTCAAAAAAGTTTCCCTCTGCATTTTCAGATCATCTTTTCTGGGTCAGCATTTCTCTTTCCTTATCACAGCTTTTTTTTTTTAACTTCCTGTTCCCTATCAAGCTTTATATGAACTCATTTTGTCATTTCTTAAACAATTCAGGAGTGAACCTTTCCCCTTTTTGAAGGCCAGTAATTTTTCTACACCTTCTTACTCACCGTATATGTGCAAAGGTCGGAGTTATTGAAAATGTTTTGACAGCCCTCAATTATTTGCACTTAAGGGGTTGACTAAAGAAGGGGAACTGCATAAATTATCAGCAAAATGACATTAAAGCAATCACATATAATACCAATGGCATACATTCCCCATTTGTTTATTTGACCTTCGAATGTACTTAAGATCTTGTTTTTAGCACACTAAGCTGCTTTCATTTGCAATTCTTATACATATAGTAGACGGGCAACAGAGTTTCCATTGGATAACCCATCAGCCAGTGGGTGACTGAAAGCTAGAATAATATAACTCTTCTCTAACGAGAACAGCTTGTCATGAAGAAAGGTTAAATACACAGTCTTGTAGTTAAGGGAAGAAACAAAAGCCTAGACAGGTAGGAAGGCCTGTTCCACCAACCTGACTCACAAAGACCTAGACTTTATTCCTTTATTTATTCAACATTTCTTGAGCACCCAGTATAGGATAGGTGTTGGAGATCAAAGAAGTAAAAGACATCGTCCTATGGTCTTTGGGTTCTGTAAATGAACACACAGCTTAATGGATACCCAAACAGATCTATGAGGCCTTGGTGGGAACAATTAACTCCACTGTGTTGCACAGAGAGCTATTTGGGCTGGATATAGAAAAGTGTGTAGAGAACATGTATGTGTGGAGAAGGAGGAGCAGTTTTCCGGGCAGAGGGGCCCAGCATGCGCAAAGACAAGGAAGGAAACAACGTATTGAGGGGGAGAGAGAGTTCAGGGTTGTTGAGATGGGAGGATAATGGCAGGGTTGAGTCTAGACGGGTGGATTTGGGCACCACCGTGGAGCACCTCGGATGCCATGTGGAAAAGATGCTATCTTTCAGTTAACAGGGAGTCCGAAGGCTTAAGCAGAGGTAATACGGTCAAATCTAAGTTCTAGAATAATGACCCCGCCAGCAATGAGGATGGTGTACAAGAGGGAGGAAAGGCTAGGGGAAACCAGAGGGGACTCGACAGGTGAGAAACAGTCTGGCCCGAGTCAGGGGAGCATGCGGATGGAGCAGAGGACGTGCAGTCAGCCTCACTCAGGATGCCTTGGTTCCTGCTTGAGGACTGGGCATGAGGAAGATGAGGGAAGCCGTGAGTGTTTCCTAATTTCTGTTTATCTCACTGGTATGGCCAGTGTTTGACGTGGACAGTGACAAGCTAACATCTGCTAAAGCACAGCCTCATTCCACGTTTCTGACCTTTTTGTCTGGGGACTTGTACAGGGCTTAGGCTTTTAGCTCTTTCTTCTTCAATTCAACAAACATCGTTGGCACCGTGAAGGATGAAGAGCTGGTCTTCTTCCTCAAGAAGCTCATAATAAACTCATGGAGGAGGAAGACCTGTAAAACAGTAAATATTAACCAAGGCTGAGTGAAAACCAAAGGGCTATGAGGGCATAGAAGAAGCCGGGGGGGGGGGGGGGGGGACTCGGGAGGATTTCACACCGGGGGTTTGCGCCAGGCTGTTCGTTTTTACTGAGCATCTATCACATGCCATGTAGGTCTCAGGCACTGAGAATAGCAGTCAAATACATATACATGAGAAGGAGGAAGAAAAAACATTAAATAAGGAATTATAGGCAGGGTGAATACTGGAAAAGAGAAATACGGGCTGTCATGAGAATAAACAACAGAAAGATTAGTCTGAGGTATCAGGGAAAGCAAACCCAGAAGGTTTAAGCTGAGACATGACAGGTGAGTAGAGATACGAGCGTAGGGGAATGTTCCCGAAGAGAAGTAGGCGTCCCCTTGCTCAGTGGTGGGAAAATGAGGCATGTTCAAGGAACTGAAAGAAATCTAATGTGAGTGGCACATAAGAGCAGGGGGAGTGGCCTGAAGGAAGGCCGGGAGGGGCCGGAATAGATCACACAGGCTTATTTACCAGGTTAAGGTTCTGGAGATTTATCCCAAAGGGTATAGGGAGCTATCGAGGTTGTAAGCAGAAGAGTGGTGAGATTACTGCATAACTGGAGAATACATTGCAAAGGGCAAAGCTGGAAGCAACAGATCTGTTAGGACAGACACACCGTTGCAGTAGTCAGACGGGTGACGGTGGGTTAGCACCGAGAGGGGACAGCAGATTGGAGAGAACAGGTGTGTGATTTCGGAGGCAGACCTGGACAGGACTTAGGGATTAATTGCATCTGAGAAGGAAGCAAGGGCGGAGAAGTCAAGGGTGATCTGGAGCTTATAACTTGGGAAGTTGGGTGGATGGTGTGGCATTAACCAAAAGAATCTGGAAAGACGCAGGTTGGGAGGGGGCAAGGCGAGTTTGGTGTTTGAATACACGAGGTTTCGGTACGAGCAAGACGTTCAAATACTGATTATACATTCCAGGACATGTGATGGAAGCCCAAAGGTTAAGAAAGAGAAAAGGGTGGTACCTAGGGATTAGGGCAACATTGGAATGGAGAGGTGGGACTTCTAGCCCAGCGAATGGCTCAGATCTCCTACAGAGAACGCACAGAATGTGTAAAGGAAAACCGCACAGAGTCTCTCGAGGAATACCAGCAACCAAAGTGCCTGCAGAGGAGTCGAGCTTACAAAGGAAGCTGAGAAGGTATAGCTAGGGAAATCCGAGGAAAAACCAAAAGCGTAGCGTCAGGGCCGTAAAAAACAGAGAGCGGTGAAGGGAGCGTCAGTGACGTGAAATGCTCTTGAGAAGTCACGAGAGACTGAAATGCGAAAAGCCCGGTGGACCAGACCCTAGTGACCCAGATTCTCACTGCTACTTACTGAGTGACCTTAGACAAGTCACTGAATTTTACACGGAGCCTCGCCTACACTTGGGCGTGATTGTTCCGTATTCAGATCAGCATCTAAAGGCTCAGTAAACAGGGGCCGTTATTTTTCACACTGTTTCTAGAGCCGGTTTTAGTGGCGAGGCGCCAGATTACAGTAGCTTCTAGTAAGAAAAGTGAGATAGAGGGTGGGGGCGGATCATTGGGGGGTGAGGAGGAGTTCGCAGGGAGGAAGAAGGGGAAGGTGCGGCAGAAGATGCATTGGTTTTCGCGGGGTTAAAGGGAACGACACTGGGCAGGCATGAGCCAAAGAAGCTGGCGGGAAGTATGACGGGACCACGGTCAAGTGTGATGGCTGCGAAGAGGCAGGACGAGTTACGGGGTGAGCGGAGCCTATAAGAATGTACCATGAATGGAGTTGGAGTCTTTGAGTTTTTGTTTTATGAATGTAAGGGAACCGCTGGCAGTTTTAAAGGAATACGTTTAGCTCACCTTGTTTCAGGAAAATTAACAGAAGAGGGAGGGAGGGATGGGCTCTAGTGGAGAAGGATTTAGGGAAAAGCTATCCACGCTGTGATTGTCGACGGAAGAGTTTTAAGACAGAGCAAAAAACCACTTGGGAGCGTGTGACCTTGCCTCGGTCATTTAACCTCGCTGAGACTCAGTTTCCCCATCAAGAGAGTGGGGGTGGTACTGTCTACCTCTAAGGTTCTTTGGCGCATTATATTTTATGTCAAGTATCCAGGATGGCGGTTAGCGTACAATGAACTCTTCGGTCAATGTCCTTCCCGTTCCCATCCTGCCTCCCCTCCCACTCTTGGTAGCGTGCCCGAAGGCCTTGCTCTCGCCTGATTTTCAGGAGAGCTAGTTTTGTACTGTACTAAAATTAAACAACAATCTCGTCTTCCAAAAAGTTTCCTTTCCAGAATAGGGCTAATGTGTCATCCCCGCTCCCTCCCTGATTTGGAGGATTGATGTGTTTCATGGGCTTTGTACCAATGCGTCTTGATGCACGGATGCTTGTGTTTGGGGCTGGGCAGTGGCTCAAGGGTAGCCCTTTCCCATAAAGCTGCGAAGGCATTTACCTACGAGATGGAGAACACATCCTTCCTGGAAAGAGAGCAAAACCCTGAAACCATTCCCCTCATTTTTCTCCCAGTTTCTCTTTTTCTCCTGTCTTCCACGACATCTGGTTTGGTTAAATTCATTTCCAGCCCGAAATAACTGGTTTCTGGAAAAGATGTAATATGGATTACATTTCTCTAAAGCCATATGCTCTATACATCCTGGCATCCATGCAGATGTCATTTGATTCCATTTTGTTTTATTCATTCAATAAATATTTATTGAGTGCTTGGGCACTTGGCATCCATAGTGCAAAGAGGAACAACATTCAGTTCTGCGTTCTAAATGGTCCCAGATTTTGCGGCAGAGCAAGACCCAAAGACATAATAGGTTCAGTCGATTATGGCTCAGTTAAGTAGGAGCTACCGACCAGCTTCAAAGTGGGTGGGGGATGGGCAGCTACAAGAAAATACTTCAGGGGCACCTGGGTGGCTCATTTGGTTAAGCATCTGATTTTGGCTCGGGTCATGATCTCACTCTTCATGAGTTCAAGCCCTGCATCGGGCTCCGGGCTGACAGCTCGGAGCCTGGAGCCTGCTTTGGATTCTGTGTCTCCCTCTCTCTCTGCCCCTCCTCTATTCACAGTCTGTCTGTCTCTCTCAAAAATAAACATTAAAAAAAAAATCTTTTTTAAAGAAAATACTTTAGCAAAGCTGATATTTGAATGGACTCCTGATGTGGGAGCTTCATTTTCCCAGGTGAAGAAAAAGGGGACGGGCTCTCCTGACCTGTTTTCTTGAGGAACCAGCATGTAATTCGAAAGAGGACGTTTGGCCCCGAGAAGCATGAATCATTTGTTGTTCCAGGATGAGAATGCCCACAAAATGTTCACTGAGAGTCCAGTATGGGCCAGGCAGGGTGCTAAGTGCTTTGTTTTAGTTCGTTTGAGTCCCAGAACAACCTTAAGAGGCAGGTCCCATGACTGCCCCCATCTTACACGGGAGCTAAGCGATGCTTAGAGGGCTTGAGTAACTTGCCCGCGATCACCCGATGACACAGCAAGGATCTGAACACAGACCATCCTACTCGAGGGTCTGTGGACTCTGAAGCATCGTGGCAGGCGAGCTGGGCGCTGGCTCCTGCGGGCAGTGGGGTAGCAAAGTGGAAGGCAGAGTGGGGGGTGATGCCTCTGGGGGGATGAGGCCAGATGTGGCATTAGTAGATTCATCTTTGCGTGTTTATTTTTTTATAAAAATGTAACTGCATTCCTTTTAAAGTGAGATAGGACCCTATTTAGACACACTGGTTTAAGTTTACTTTTATTTATTTTGAGAGCGAGTGGGGAGGGCCAGAGAGAGAGAGAGAGAGAGAGAGAATCCCATGCAGGCTCCACGTTGTCAGCACAGAGCCTCATGCGGGGCTCGAACCCACGAACCGTGAGATCACGACCTGAGCCGAAATCAAGAGTCCGACGCTTAACCGACTGAGCCATCCAGCTGCCCCCACGCATGTTTTCAGCATAAGCCCTGTTTTAGTGGGAGATAATTGTGTAAATGAGACAGGAGGTTTGGGATAAGAGACCTAACTTAAAAGCTTGTTGTTCTTAGAAATTTTGATTCCCACTTACTTGCAAACAGCATCCTGAGACCCTTGATTTTCAGTCATCAAAGTAAACCCCAACGAGGTAGAAAAGTACTTATAAGTCGTTTACTGTTTTCACCTTAAAAATGGTCAAATGTATTCTCCAATTAAA